>NC_057801.1:623829015-624039644 GCF_018294505.1 Triticum aestivum
ATTTTTAAATTTCATGGGCACTTTTTGAATTCATGAGGACACTTGATCTCGATTCCCCCTCCATCTCGATCTCGATCCCCCTCCATCTCGATCGCACCCGCACCCTCCCCCGCTAGCTCCACCCATCGCAACCCTCCCCCGCTCCACCGCCGGAGCACCCGGCCCCCCGCACCCGCACTTTTTGAACATATTTTTTAATTTTTTTTACTATTTTTATAAAAAATATTACTGTTATAATTTAAACAAGTTTGAACATATTTAAACACAAATAAATATAAAAAACAGCATTTAAAATGCATAAAAAATATTACTGTTATGATTTAAACAAGTTTGAACATATTTAAACACAAATAAATATAAAAAACACCATTTAAAATGCATAAAAAAATATTGGGGATCTTGGGAATCGAACCCAGGACCTCCTGGTGTGTGCTGCGTGCTGACCAGTCGGGCTAGTGCGTGGGTTCTGTTGTAGATAGGGTTGGGCTGTAGATATGGCTACTAGGCTAGGTTAAAACAAAATTCTAATGGCGCACCGAGGGGTGGTGCGCCATTAGAACAGTCGTACTTATGGCGCACCTGCGTGCGGTGCGCCATTAGAAAGCTTCCCTCCACCTATTCCCCTCTGGCCTCTCTCCCTCCCTCGCCAGATCCCCCCCCCCCACTCGACCTAACTTTGCCCCCGCGCCGTCGCCCCCGCGCCGTCGTCCCCCGACGCCCAGCCGCTGCCAGAGCTTCAACGCCGGCGTCTTCCTCAGTCCGGGCACGGGGTGCAGGACGACGACCGCTGTCGCCGGCCTTCCCACGGCCAACTGAGGCATCCCTTCGACGATGCTGCCGCCGCCGACCCCGACCCCAACCCCGACCCTGACCCCTCCGGCGACCGGCCGCGCTTGCCCAGGTACCTCTCCTCCTTCCTCCTTCCTCCCTCTCCATCCTTCCTCCCTCCCCAACCTATGCATGGTGATTCCTCCCTTCTCCTCCACCCCCTCACCTGCAAACCCTAGGGCCATGGCAGCAGGCTTCTTGCTCCCTTGTAAGAACATCCTCTCTGTTGGCCTACATGTATTTCAGAGAACAAATTCGTAGTTCATTTCATTCTGTTGGCCTGCATTAGGTAAGCATCAAGTGGATTTAACTATTTTAGATAGTTTCAGTTAACTGTTTTGCGTTTCCTGAAGAGGTTCACCTATAGTTTCAAAAATTCAGTCACTGGATATATGCAATAATTTACAAAGAGCAAGTGATGTAGAGCAAAAATTCAGCAAATGATGTATAGTTTCAAAAATTCAGTGAAACTGAACCTACCCTATTGCTTCATGTAGCAAAGGCGGCAATGCAAGCAAGATCATGCTTGGCTTAGCCAAATTCATGTTACTGAATTTTTTTCAACATGATAAAATTGACATGCTACTAAATGTTATAGAAATGCAAGGGAACACAGAAATACTAGGGCACACAACATTTAGAGTACTCTGAAATTCAGTTCTGAAATTTTTTGTTAGATAGTGGCTACACTAATCTAGAGTAGTATCCCAATCTGATGGAGTACTTGATGTGGGGGACTGAACGTATGCTTATGTATGCCATCAGAAGCAGTTCGAAATCACTATTCTCTCTTTTCCTTGCAGGTTTGGGCAACTTCAGTCGGTTGATCTTGAATCCATTGAGCCTTCACTTAGAGCTGGTACTCATCCATGTAACTCTTCACATTTCCATGTAGGATGGTTGCCTATCACTTACTAGTGTGCTAGTGCCCCTTAGTCCAAAGACTAATAGCTATGACAAATTATAATTCCTTGTAGTGTTTAAGTATAACAAAATTGAGAGAAATGCATGCAGAAGCTAGATCAGTACCAGCTAGCTAGCTAGCTAGTAGTAGTACTACTGCTACTGTTCTTTCCTTTCTTTTGGTAGTACTACTGCTAGTAGTAGTACTACTGCTACTGTTCTTATGTGTGCTGTCCATAGATTGGTGTACAGTCCTCCTTCGAACCCAACTTTTTCACCAGGTGGAACCAATGTGATTAACTTTAGGATCATTCTGTATGCATTTTCGCTGTTAAGAAGGCGCACCCACAAAGCCATCTTCCACGTGCTTGACCATCCAGGTCCATCTTCCCCTAGTAAGAAACAACAATGTATTAACTTTCGATTTGAGGAGAAATGTCCCTTTACTAGTAGGTGAGATAAACCAGTACTAGGAAAATATTTCTTGTCGCACCCTTTCTTGGCAAAACACATACAGCTACAAGTTTGTGTCTTATGTTTTCACTTCATAAGCGATGCTCCTAAGGCACATCCCGATAGTAAACCATTAATTCCAGCAATGAAGTTCAACAATGTGTATTCTTATTAGACTAGCACAATGCCCATTTGCTGCCACGGATTAAAAATTACACTACAAGATTAAGATGATTATACTGCTATCTGTGCCAGACCACACCATCCATATCTGCTCTTATACACCCCCTTTGTGCTAGATCGAAGTCCAACAGTGGGTGTGGCGACTGTCAACAGTCATGATGATGGACAGATTGCCACAACCATTTGATTTTCTTTTGCATTCATCCCATTGTCAAAACATGCACAATTATTTGACTAATTCCATAGTATTGCTCGATACGGTTGATTCAAAAAGCAGGACAGACAAAAAGGACATATCAAATGTGGACATGTACTGTAAGGAAAGCATAAGCTATTTTATACCAAACAAGTAAAATCATAAGACTAATCTGCTGTATCCATTACTATATTTGGTCCATAGATGTTTATGACTCTGAGCCATGATCTGTAAAAATACATTTGTCATTCTTTCTGTGTTTGTACAGACTTTCTAAACTATTGATGATTTTTTGTTGGGAGACATATTATATCTGGAATGGAAGCTCACATAAGTTGAGCTGATTTTTGTCCATATGAAAGCAGAGGACCATATGGTCTGTGGCTGGGTTTTGTCTCCGACCATCGTGTCGTGATGAATTTGCAGGTACTTCGAGAGGCCCTTGAGTTTGCCGGAATGTCGATTAACTTCCGTTCCGGCAAATTCGGGTACTCCATATGTCCTATTTTCAGCAAAGGTCATGCTGAAATTTTCCGTGAATTTTAGCATGACTTTGCTAAAAATAGGACATATGGGGTACTTGCGACTAATGCATGGGCCGGGCTATCTTAGTACTTAGTTAAGTAGGATCAACTGCCCTGCCATTCTTGCTGCATTAAATCATAGGTGGCAATAGAGCCAAGTGATTAGGCCCAACTTAGGATTATCCTTAGCATCGATAAACCCTAGATGATAAACCCAACATAGGTGGCAATAGAGCCAAGATTAGGCCCAAGCTAGGGTGCCTCGGCATTGATAAACCCTAAATGATGAAAACTTAACTTGGTTGCCCCGGATGCCTCGGTGTCGATGAGAACCTAAATGATGAAAGCTTAGGCTTTTAGGGTGCCTCGGTGTCGACAAACCCTAAATCATGAGACCATGATCTTGTTCCTTGACAATAACCATCTTTTTGACCAAACTTTTTTCCTATTTAGAGAGAAACATGGCCCACAACGATGAGGCCGGTGGTTCGGGCGGCAAGCAATTCTGGGAGCTGTCCCAAGAGATGGAGGAACAACCTCACCGCTATGATGACGCCGCGGAAGACACCGATCCTGATTACACAACCCCTAGTGGCGTCGGGGATGACACCACTGATGGTGCCGCCGAGGATGCCACCACTGATGATGGCGGCGCACACACAGATGGTGGCGGCGCACACACAGATGGCAGCCAACCGAAGAAGCAAAGGAAGGACCGGCGCCCGAATGCGCTCCGCACCATCAAGGAGGAATTCACTCAAGTGGACTCCGACGGGAATCGAACGGAGCCCAAACATATAGTCAAGGGGTACTCGGTTCAGCTCGGGTGCATTCTCCGGAGCACCGTCTCGATCAACACCGAGAACCTTAGGCATAAGGACAGAGGGAATTTGCGCAACCTCCTCTTCATGAAGCTGCACGAATGATACAACTTCCCCGCCGAATTTGAAAACACACGCCTCTCAGGGAATAAAGTGAACAATGCCGCCCTCACGAAGATGAGCACGGCCCTGTCTACTTGGAGAAGCGCGGTGAAGAGAATGATTGATAAAGGTGATAGTTATGACAAGATCAAGGCGAAATATCCTTTGATGAGCGAAGATGAGTACAAGGAGTTCAAGATCAAGTGCCAGAGCCCCGCAACCTCCGAATCAAGTCAGTGGGGGAAAGAAATGCGGGAGTTGAACTTAGGGAAACACAAACTCGGTCCCGGCGGTTATAGAGTGGCGGAGCCTATATGGGACAAGGAAGACGCGGAGCGTGCCGAGCAAGGCCTACCGCCCCGCTTCGAGAAATACAGCGGTGACAAGTAGACCAGGAACTATGTCAGGGCCCGGTACAAGGAGGACCCGATAACAAAGGAGCTTACCACGGATCCGAAGACTAGGGCGCTTGAGCTTGTTCTGGTAAGGAATACACCCTCGCGTAATTAGCTCCATATCGTTGCACTCTCATTAATCCCCAATATTTCTAAATGGTTCATGTTCCTTTCGCAGGACAATGAAAGCAGTAGCGCGGGGTCGTCTAAGAGCTCCCCTTTCGACACCCCTTTAAATAGGGCGTTGAACGTAATGAAAAAGAAGGATAAGCTCGATAAGCCGACGTCAGCTGGTCGTGTGGCCGGCAAAGGCTTGTCCACAAAATGGGGGTCATACTATACCGCTGGTGTGCGGAAGGAGAAAAAGACCAGCTCGGAAAGCCAGATGCGCGAGGTTGAAGAACTCAAGGCACAAGTGGCGCGGATTCCGGAGCTTGTCCATGAGCAAGTGCAACAACAACTTGGAACGACGCTCAATGCCATGGTGCCTACGTTGATTCATGGGCTGACGACGTGGATTGCGGGCGGCCAAAAGGGGCCTCCCCCGGTTCCCAGCTTCACGGCCAGCAACTCGCACAGCGCGGCGGCGGCACCATTGGTGTCTCCGGCGGCGGCGCCATTGGTGTCTCCGGCGGCGGCGCCATTGGTGTCTCCGGCGGCGGCACCATTGGTGTCTCCGGCGGCGGCGCCATTGGTGTCTCCGGCGGAGGCGGTATTCGTGTCTCCGGCACCGGCACGGGCATTGGAGCTTAATGCACCCGGGTGTATGCCGACCGGCACCTCGCCAGCAAGCGCCCCCTCCGTCAGTTGCACGCCCGCCGTTGGCGGTGCCTCGACATTAGCCGAGCTCGACGGCATCATGGTAACTAAGCCTCTCGGCCGATAACTTCATCTCCTTGCCTTTGACTGGGCATCCCTGACGCCCTATACATGTTTTTCCAGGGCACCGCCGACGTTCCTTGCACTCTTCTGCACTTCGTGGGCGCCGAGTTGGTCGATGTCGCCAAGGGCAGAATCGTTCAACCGGGCAACCCCATGTTCCACGGTAATCCGATGCCAACCACAATGTATAGTGTTGAAGTGGTCCGGGTGCTGCCAGGCTGCGACGAGCTATTACCTCCGATTCGACCCGCTGGGGCCGACGAAGAAGATGAGATGACCCTCGGCACCTGCGTAAACTGGCCCCTGCTATGGCCGAAGAGCCAGATTCGTTTGGGGGCGGGGGACACCACCCCATAGACAAGACCACCAGTCGTGCTGGCGCCAAGCCATGGCAAGAACGCCGCAACGCTACCGGACCTGCCGGACATCCCTATGGCACAGGATCCGGACAGCCCTATGGCACAGGATCCGGACGGCGACGACAACGACGACAGTACAATTACCAAAGTTGATAAGTACTTTGCCGAACATGGGTACGCTGACGAGTTCTGCGGGCCTCTTTCTCAAGAACCCCACCAAGACCACCGCGATCTAGCTGGTACGGCGGAGAAATCCAGTTGCAACAAGCGTCGTCTGGCGTTCAGTTCTCAGGACACGCCTCCAGCTCCCGCCTTCACCGAGCCTCAGATAGTTGAGGCGCGAAATATTATCAGCCCCAACACGCTGAAGAAGGCGGTCTGTGAGCAGAACTCGGTCCCATTACAGGAGATCAAGAAGAAGGGCCAGAAACGAAAGACTAACAAGGGCGCCGGTGCGAGCCAGCCGGCACCGAGTTCGATCCGTGCTCAAGACGGGCCACCTTCACCTAAGTATATCTTGAGGAGGGTGCATGTGGCGGGTAGGGCGATGCTACCGCCAAATATGCTGAATGCTCCAATCGATGCTATGCGGAGTCTGCACGACAGTGTTCTGATTTTGGAGAAGTTGTGTCTCAGAGAGAAGGATGTTGCATACCCGGTTTTCGTGGCCAAGGTGCCAGAGAGCAAGGGATTTGTGGATGGCGACATCGGGGGTATGATCGTCCTGTGGTTTGATGACATGTTTGCTATGTTTAACCTTCATCCGTTGCACTACACCTTCGTTCGGCTGTTTTCGCTGAGCATCCAGATGCGGATCATTAGAGACAATACCCCGGACTTCATGATAGTCGACCCCTTCTACATGCGTGCCAAGCACTTGAGCAGCGCTGGGGACCGCCAAGTTGCGAGTTCACACCTCGAAGGCGTCATTCTGGCAAACGCAGATAAGGATAACTTCCTTGTGCCTTACTTTCCTGAGTAAGTCATCCCTTAACCGCCCCGTAACATATGATTTCTTAGATTTCGATCGTTCTTTTTTTTCTAACATTCTGTGTTCTGTGCAGTGACACACATTGCACACTCATCCTCTTAAGCCCGAAATATTCCATGGCCACGTATTTCGACCCGAACCGTAACTCCATGATAGACTACACAAATGTGAAGAAAGTTCTTGATGATGTTCTTCCCGGCTACGCCCAATCTGGAGGCACCTTCACCAGGCCAGTTCGTAAGTACGGCAAGCACATCTTCTCACACAATACGAAGTTCTGCTGCGTCAAGCAGCCGCCTGGCGGTCAGAAGGATGCCTACTACGCCCTCCATCACATGCGGGCGATCGTAAGGGACCATCATCACCTTCTGCTACCAGATAATCTCAAAGATTGGGCCGCGAGCTTGTCGGCAGTCCAGGACGCGGACCTCAGACAAGAATTCTTTCGCATCCAGTCGGAGTTTGCGGACATCATCCATCAAGATGTCCTTCATACCGCGGGGCAGTTCTTCCTCAGATATCAACCGTCCAACAGTGAGATAGATGAAATGCTACAAATGCAGGGTGACAACGACCGTGATTTCATGACCATCACGACAGACGGCGGCTTCACCCACGCTCCTGTCCGATGAGTTGAGTCGAAAGTAGTGATGTGTAGTTCTGAAACATTGATTGGCTCATGTTGTAATTAAACTTTAATGAATTCGGATGTCTCTTTGGTTTGGACGGTTGTTCAACTTAGATGTAATCGATGCTATTTATTAGTAGGACCATGAATCGTGCTATTAATGTCTTGCTTTTCTCTTCCGATCCTTTTGTTGCATACTTACACATTGCTTATGTATTGTCTGTTGTTTGGCTTGTGCATAGAGATGCCGTCGTATGTCGTGTACAAGGGTAAGGTTCCCGGAGTCTACGATGACTGGGAGGAGTGTCGGAGACAGGTTCACCATTTCAGCGGTAACAGTTACAAAGGGTACACCACTAGGGCGGAGGCCGAATCTAGATACGCCCGCTATCTAGCGGAAGAGAGGAGGGAGCGTTGGAGGAACCGGATGAAGACCAGTTTGATCGCGATGATGCTCATCGTGATGACCACAGCTCTCTTCTATGTGATGGTAGTTTAGATGATCTATATCGACTTGTAATGTGAAGGCAAACTCGATACTCGCGGTCTTGAGACTTGTAATGTTTTATCTTTGTCCGGTCTTTTGAATCCGGAGACTAATATGATGAATTGTATTCGGAGACTAATCTTCTATTGTATTTGATGAATCTGATGTTGCTGTGTGCTGCTGTCTATATTCTATGCAATAATATATTTTGTAACCTGTGCAAAAATCAGAAAAGCAAAAAAAATAAAACCTAATATTCATACTAATGGCGCACCACACAAGACACTAATGGCGCACTGTGATCATCACACTAATGGCGCATTAGCTGCTGGTGCGCCATTAGAATGCCAAAGCACATTTGTACATATGGCCCCTGGGAGGCATTCTAATGGCGCACTGCAGGCTATACTAATGGCGCACTACGCGGTGCGCCATTAGAACACCAGATACTAATGGCGCACCAGTAGTGCGCCATTAGAATTTAATTCTAATGGCGTGATGCCAGTGGCGCACCAGTAGTGCGCCATTAGAAGGCAAATTCGGTGCGCCACTAGCATGCCTTTTCCTAGTAGTGCTGCGTGGATAGGCCGGAGCACGATCATCGAAGAGAGCGTGCGTGTGAAAGCGAGAAGCAGAGAAATAGAGGAGCTTGCCGGCGCGTGCGAGCATTACGGTGGAGGAGCTCGTCGGAGGAACTGGCGACCAAATCTTGCAGAGGAGGGCACCAAAAGATGTTGCGCTACAAGATAATCCTAAAGGTGCTACGGATGCATCGAAACACGGACGGAAACCTCGTCGGCGATGAGGTCCCGCGGTGGTGGAGCTAGAGCAAACCAACGACAAAAATCAATGACCTTATATGCCCTACGCATCAGCGTGAGTGCAGCGGAAGCAAGAACGCAAGCAGGGGTCAAACTAGATGATGGGTGAAAAGAGCAACATCACACTGCCTCCCGAACAGAAGAATAGAAGCTAAACCGTTGAAAGACAACAAAAAGGGAACAAAAGACAACTTCCACCATAATATAATCGAGAAGCATCCTTTCAAGGAAGGATTAAATGGGGTTGTTGGAAATTCAACAACGAAAAGACTAAGCTTGTTGTGGGCTTATGGAAAACATCTCAAAACTTGTGGTAAACTTATGCCACAACCAAAAGATGGATTAGATGAGAAGAACGACGAATTGCAAAACTCCACTTCAAAAGAATACGGAGAATTATTTGCACCTCGAGACGCGAGAAGAAGAATACTTGAACTCCAACACGAATCTTGACGGACTTGAAGAATAAATTAAATCCTGAAGAACCACCATGAATAACTCCAGTAAAAAAGGATGATGAGATAGAAATGAAGGATGAAACGAATAAGATTAAAGCCTTGTAGTGATTTAGATGGAGGTTCCGACGAGATAGCCAAAGAAACTTTGAACTCCGGAAAAGAAAAGATAAACACTTGGGATTAGAATTTGTTCATCATGAACAAACTCCGAAGGAAGGGATTAATCAACTTGACAAAAGAAGAATAAGAATTATGTTATTCTTATCCTTCATAAAATTAAATTGATGACAAGCAATGGATTTGCATACTACTTATTCACGTTGAAAAATATTACAGATGGATATAACGCGAGCTTGGGAAAGTCTTCATGAACCACCGGTAGGATTGGAAAGAATGAATGAATTGATATCATAACAAGGAAAACGAATCTTGAACGAACCACTGTAAGAATTTGAAAATGAATGAAGAAAAGAGAATGGCTCTCCAGAAAGAATTACAAAACGAACTAAGATACTTGAGGGAATTTTTGATACAAGAGAACGAAGAGATCACGAGCTGATTAGAGAATACTTTAACGATGCACCGGAAGAATATGGAGAAGAACGAAGAGACATGAATATAGAATAACTGGAGAACGAAGCTAAAAACATGGAACGAAGAAGTATTCTGAAATGATGGCCTCCAGATGATCAAGAGAGGAAGCAACTCTTGAAATGCTTCGGATGGGTATTAAAATAGTTATCACAATTGAAAATAATTGTTAGGATGGCATGAAGCTAGAACCACGAATCTTCAAGAGAATGGAGCAAGATTTAAGAGAAACTCTTCTTCAGTCTTCAAAGCTAGGAATGACAACGGAAGCCACCAAGAATTGTTGAGACACTCCGGAAAAATGAAAAAAAGGAAAAATTGAAGAGAAAGATGAAAATGATTTGAAAGCGATATCGAAGAAGGCATCTGACTAATGAAATTCATTCTTACATCACACTTTGAAAAGAATTTGAGAATACTTCGGAATAATTAGAAGAGCCAAGTAAGATCCTGGGGATAAATCTGTGGGTTAAGGCCCGCTGAAAAGAAGCACCGTTGAAAACGATTGGAGAAGAGAGATGATGCACCAGAACAATTGAAAGACTTGAGTGAGGTGACAACCTCGAATTAATTAGAACACAAACACGAATCTTCTGAGGTGTCTTCAGCACTCCAAAACGATTAAATGGTGAGGTGAATGATCAAAGGGAAACCATTTGAGTCAAGGAAAGGAATATGATCAACACCGAAAACTGGAATTCGATACCCTAGAGAAGAAAATAGATGAAGAAGTCGAACGAGACGATAATTCACCGGTTGAAACAATTAAGGAAAGAATGAAGAGGCTTCCCACAAATGAATTGGATGCTCGATTCGAGACTTAGGACTCCATGAATAAAAAGGGTGGGAGGGGGAACAACGGCAACTTGGAATGGGGAACGGACGAATAACTTGAAGAGAAAAGCACCACTAAACAAAAGCGTTGAGAACACAACGATCAAAAGAAGCTTGCGTGATCCTAAAGAAAATTTTTGCAGGGGAAGAGGAGTAAGTCAAAACACCTACATTACGATTCCTTACCAGAGCGGCGAAGGGGATAAGGTGTAAAAAGAATTCCTACTCTCCGATATAACTAGACTGTGAAATAGTTTTCTTCTAAACTCAACAACGGCAACTACGATCAATCAAGGGGGCTCCTATGGTCGGTCGAGGCTCTAATACCAACTTCTCAAAGCATCTTCAATATGCGCTTCTATCCTTGGTGGGACCTTTCAGTTCCTCTAGGATAGGGCCACATAGGGCGTGACAAGAGGCAACCAATAATACAGCAGAGTATGAAGGGCTCTTTGTCGGGCTCTGGATTGCCGCGGAACTGGGAATTAAGAAGCTGATCAGTCGAGGAGATTCACAACTTGTGGTGAGACAAGTCAACAAGGATTACCAAAGCCCATTGATGGAGGCATACATCAAGGAAGTGAGAAGATTGGAGGAACGCTTTAACGGATTGCAAACAGAGCACATAACCCATGCGGAAAACAACATAACGGATCATCTGTCAAAGTGTATTGCGCAGAAGCTTCCTATGGAACCAGGGACTTATGTTCTCCATCTTACTCAGCCCTCTGTATCCCCAGCAACAATGGCCCAGAAAATAAGAAAGTTGGACTCTGGTAAGCCTCTCCCGGTAGAGTCGTCCGCTCCTGGCAGAGACCCTGCCGGAAACAACTCCTCGCCACCTGTCAGACTGCACCCTCCGGCCGAGCCGATGGTCCCCACGAACGAGGCATGTGCCCCCGCAATAGAGGAGGTGCCGTAAGTCCCTGTTGCCGAGCCCCAGGCTCCAACTTGGGCAAGGCACATAGTCCACTTCCTCCAAAACAGAGAGCTTCTCGATGACCAAGATGAAGTTGAAAGAGTAGCCCGGAGGGCCAGTATGTATCAGTTTGTCGATGACACTCTATACAGAAGGAGGCCCAATGGTGTGAAATCGAAGTGCATCTGCCGGGAAGAAGGAAAGGAGCTGCTGGCTGAGATACATAAAGGCATGTGCGGCTCCCACATTAGATCAAGGGCATTAGTTGGGAAAGCATTCCAACAAGTATTATATTGGCCCACAACCCTCCAAGATGCGGTCGAGCTAGTCACCAAGTGTGAAGCCTGCCAGTTCCCTTCCAAGCAAACCCACCTTCCTGCCCAAGCTCTTCAGAAAATCCATTTATCATGGCCATTTTCGGTTTGGGGGCTCGATATCCTCGGCCCCTTCCCCCAAGCAATCGGGGGCTTTGAATTCTTGTTCGTTGCGATTGACAAGTTTACAAAGTGGCTGGAAGTGACCACCGTGAGAAAGGTGACTACTCAGTCAGCTATCAAGTTCTTCAAAAAATTGGTGTGTCGTTTTGGAGTCCCGACAAGGATCATTACCGACAATAGTACCCAGTTCACGAGTCGCGCCTTCATGCAATATGTTCATGCCCTCGGATGCAAGATCTCATTTGCCTCTGTTGCACATCCTCGAAGCAATGGGAAAGCTGAGAGGGAGAGCACTGAAGTGCTGTGAGGAATCAAGACAATAACCTTTGGTACGCTGAAGAAGCATGGCAGGCGGTGGATCGATGAGCTGCCGGTAGTTCTCTGCTCCCTCAGAACAACACCAAATTGAGCTACCAGGAAGACTCCCTTCTCCGTGGTCTATGGGACAGAAGCGGTTATCCCCACGGAACTCATTTACGGGTCACCTCAAGTGCTTGCCTATGATGAAGTAGCGCAAGATCAGCACCAGCGTGACAACTCTATGCTACTCAAGGAGAATCGTCTCCGGGCTGCTACGTGTGCTACAAGCTATCAGCAAGCCCTGCGTCGCTATCATAGTTTTAGGGTTCATGCCTAGTGTTTTGAGGAAAGCAACCTTGTCCTTAGCCTCGTTCAATCCGCCAAGGGTACAAACAAGTTGACGCCGAGGTGGGAAGGCCCTTACCGGGTAGTACGAGTCACCAGACCAGGCGCAGTCCGTCTAGAGACTGGAGATGGCATTCAATTGCAAAACTCATGGAATATTGAGCATCTCCGCAAGTTCTACCCATAAGGCGCGGCTAACGGGCCCTGCTCGATAGCCACCCTTTTGTACAGGCCTTGCCTCAACTGCATGTAACCCCTTGTACAAAGCCAGGGCGATGAACCTGAGCAAGAGAAAAATAAACGAAGCACTGGGGGGGCCCCGACCAAGTTGCATGCATGCATGAGCATTCCAAGAGCATTTCATAAGCAGTTCATGAGCATTTGCATATGCATATAGATAGGATCGCATCATGCATTCATTCTCATCTGGATGAAGCTGCAGGTTCCTACCGAGAACTTGGCCTCTACAAGGAATTGGGAAGATGGACCAACATTGTGATCTCCGGCAAGCCAAACAGATAAGTTCTACCTCTTGTCCATTAGTGTTCTGTACGCTATAACTTGTGCATGTGAAAACCTCGCCACTCTCTTGAGACTTAGGTGCTCCCATCCTTGGCTTGAACGATTGCTTCAATCAGAATGGTCAGAGTGGCCTCTGGTAAAGGGAAGTTGGTGGGGGGGGGGTCCCTTTGTATTTTGCCCGGTAGGCACAGTTCTCCGGCAAGTAAAAGGGTGCCGACAGGGTAGCCTCCCGAGGAAAACTCGTTTATTTACATTAAGGAGGCATTCCACCTCCGCATGGAAAAATACATGCACGGGTACCCAACAAGGTTCATCTTTTTCATTAATATCCTGATACAAGTACAAGCATTATAGAACACAAACATGGACTCGAGAGATTACATTATTTGAATTAAAATTTGGAAAGTGCCTATGATGCGGCTTGAAGCTACGTCGGTATTTCCCCAAAGAGGAAGGGATGATGCAGCACAACAGCGGTAGGTATTTCCCTCAGTTATGAGACAAAGGTTATTGAACCAGTAGGAGAACCAAACAACACAACGTAAACAGCTCCTACACACAAATAACAAATACTCGCAACCCGACGTGTAAAAGGGGTTGTCAATCCCTTTTAGGTAGCGGCGCCCCAAGATAGGCAAATGGACGTGAAATAAATTGTAGTCGATTGATAGATCGAGAACAAAAAAATAAGAATAAATTGCAGCAAGATATTTTTGTATTTTTGGTTTAATAGATCTGAAAATAAAAGCAAAGGAAAAGTAGATCGCAAAGGCAAATAATATGAGAAAGAGACCCAGGGCCCATAGGTTTCACTAGTGGCTTCTCTCGAGAAAAATAGGAAACGGTGGGTAAACAAATTACTGTTGGGTAATTGATAGAACTTCAAATAATCATGACGATATCCAGGCAATGACCATTATATAGGCATAACGTCCAAGATTAGTAGACCGACTCCTGCCTGCATCTACTACTATTACTCCACACATCGACCGCTATCCAGCATGCATCTAGTGTATTAAGTTCATGGAGAAACGGAGTAATGCAATAAGAATGATGACATGATGTAGACAAGATCTATCTATGTAGAGATAGACCCCATTGTTTTATCCTTAGTAGCAACGATACATACGTGTCGGTTCCCCTTCTGTCACTAGGATCAAGCACCGTAAGATCAAACCCACTACAAAGCACCTGTTCCCATTGCAAGATAAATAGATAAAGTTGGCCAAACAAAACCCAAATATCGGAGAAGAAATACAAGGCTATAAGAAATCATGCATATAAGAGATCAAAGAAACTCAAATAACTTTCATGGATATAAAAAGATAGATCTGATCATAAATTCAAAGTTCACCCGATCCCAACAAACACACCACAAAAAGATTTACATCATATGGATCTCTAAGAGACCATTGTATTGAGAATCAAACGAGAGAGAGGAAGCCATCTAGCTACTAACTACGAACCTGAAGGTCTACAAAGAACTACTCACGCATCATCCGAGAGGCACCAATGGAAGTGGTGAACCCCTACGTGATGGTGTCTAGATTGGATCTAGTGGTTCTGGACTCTGTGGCGGCTGTAATTGATTTTCGTCGACTCCCCTAGGGTTTCTGTAATATTGGAGTACTTATAGAGCAAAGAGGCAGTCCGGGGGGCACCCGAGGTGGGCACAACCCACCAGGGTGCGCCTGGGCCTCCTGGCATGCCCTGGTGGGTTGTGATCCCCTCAGAACACCCCCCAGGCACTGCTTTGGCCCATTGGGTGTCTTCTGGTCCATCAAAAAGTTCTGTGAAGTTTCATTGCATTTGGACTCCGTTTGGTATTTATTTTCTGTGATGTAAAAAACATGCAGAAAACAGCATCTGGCACTTGGCACTAGGTCAATAGGTTAGTACCAAAAAATGATATAAAATGAATATAAAATGATTATAAAACATCCAAGATTGATAATATAACAGCATGGAACAATAAAAAATTATACATACGTTGGAGACGTGTCATCATCCCCAAGCTTAACTCCTGGTCGTCCTCAAGTAGGTAAGTGATAAAAACAGAATTTTTGATGTGGAATGTTGCCTAACATGTCATCTCATATTATTTTCTTTATAGCATGGACATTTGGACTTTTATAATATTCAAAGCAATAGTCTAGTTTTGACATGAGATTTAAATAATCAAGCATATCAACAAGCAACCATGTCTTTCAAAATATCAACGCTAAAATAAGCTATCCCTAGCCCATCATGCTCAATCATTGATCCATTCATGAAACAGATTCGCATATTAAGTACACCCAATGCTCAAGTAATATCATAGTGCCTCCTAGTTGGTGATTTTATAAGAGAAGATGGAGACTCGAATTCAAAATAAAAATTGCATAAAGTAAAGGAAAGGCCCCTCACAGAGGGAAGTAGGGATTTGTAGAGGTGCCAGAGCTCAAAGTGAAAAATAAGAGATAAAAACATTTTGGGAGGTGTGCCTTTCCTACCAACGAAAATGACTTAGAGTTCCCAACACTTTCCATGCTAGATATATCATAGGTGGTTCCCAAACAGAAAATATAGTTTATTCCTTTCTCAACCATACTTTCACTTTCCATGCCTAGCCGTATCCACGGTTGCCCTCCATACCAACACTTTCCAAGGAATTTATTATTTGACAACATAAAGTAAATTCATTTTTCATTTTGGGACTGGGCATCCCTAATACCTTTGCCTTACTCTCATGCAATGACAAGTGAATAAACACTCATCGTGAGAATAACGCATCTAGCATGGAAAATATTAGCCACCCCTCACCGCCTTGTTAGCAGTACAAGCACATAAAAGAGAAGTTCATTTTGAAAATTAGAGATGGGACATACAAATTTTCTTAGAACGGCAAAAGAATACCGCATATAGGTAGGTATAGTGGACTCATGTGGCAAAACCGGTTTAAAGGTTTTTGGATGCACAAGTAGTGATCATACTTAGTGCAAAATGGAGGCTAGCAAAAGATTGAGAAGCGACCAACCAAGAAACGAATAATCACATAAGCAAGCTTTAAGCATAATTAACACCGAATAATGCACCACAAGTAGGATATAATTTCATTGCATAATTATTGACTTTTGTGCTTGCATAGGGAATCACAAACCTTAACACCAATATTCTTACTAAAGCATAATTACTCATCAATATGACTCACATATCAAATCATCATATCTCAAAACTATTACAAAGAATCAATTTTATTTTTTTCCAATAATCTTCATGAAAGTTTTTATTATATCCTTCTTGGATATCTATCAGTTTGGAACTAATTTTCATATGTTCCTTTTGATAAGCTCGAACAAATATAAGTGAAGATCATGAGTGTAATATTTCTTTCTCTCAAATCAATTTAAGTGAAGAAAAATAGAATTTCTTGAAAATTTACTAACTCTCAAATAAACCTAAGTGAAGCAAGAGATCATTTCTTCAAAAATACTAAAGCACACCATGCTCAAAAAGATATAAGTGAAGCACTAGAGCAAGTCCATAGCTCATAAAAAACTAAGTGAAGCATAGAGAGCAATTCTAACAAGTCATGGCATAATTTTGGCTCTCTCAAATAGGTGCGTCCAGCAAAGAATCAAGACTAAAAACACAAAATAAAACAAGAAAATACTCTTATCATACAAGACGATCCTGTCGGCGTTCTGGGAACGGGGGTCCCCAGACTTGCCTACCTGCGGCCTGCGGCGTGGCTCAAGCGGTGGCCTAGTACGGCCCATCTTCATCTGCTAAAGACCCTCGCGAGGGTCCAAGACTTGCGGGGCGGACGACAGAAGGCTTCCTCAGGAGTGGCCTCACCAGGCAGTCTAGCGAGGAGGCGGAGAGATCAAGGCAGGGGTACCTCACAAGGTGCCCATGACGCAAGCCATGACGATCGAGGCCAGGCGAGCGCCAGACGGGCGCCGGCCTTTGTAGTGTCCTTGTTTCCTCTTTGGTGCAAAGGGGGCAAGCACAGACCAAGGCATCTAGCAAAGGCTACCATTTCGGTGCGACGAGACCAAGACCAGCAGAGCGGCAGGACGGAGGTCACCGTGGATCCCGGCGTCATCGCTAGTGCCTTTGCCAGTCGAAGACCAACTTTAGTCAGGATAAGTTGTACTAAATGTTCCCCTTCGAAATGGCCGTTGTGGGCGCCCTTCCCGCTCAGTATTTGGGAAGAGGGCCAGGGCCTCTATAAATAGGGCTAGCCACCAAGGGATATGGGCATCTTGAGGTTCGGTCCATCCACACCACCACAAGAACACCCCTCGCGAGGCTGTTCTTCCTCTGTACTGTTCATCATCAGCCCCTGAGGCAGTCCACCACACCACAAACTAGAGTAGGGTATTACACCACAACGGAGGCCCGAACTAGTATAAACCTTGCGTCCCTTGTGTTACTCATCGTGTAGCTTAGATTCTTAGTGAGGCGATAGAACGTGGATCGGTAGGGGAGAGATCTTCGCGTCCACCCCAGAGTTCGAACCTCAAGGGTTTTGCCGGAACCCCACATCTGACATTTGGCGCGCCAGGTAGGGGTGCGCCGGAGCTCTCCCTGCCGTCGACCCGCTCTCTGTCAACACCACGCTTCGCCCTCATGGCGGGCAGCGCACCGCCCGCTCCGGCCGCAGGAGCCGGGACTGGGCCCTGGGGGTTCCGAACTTTGGCCCCGGCCTAGCGACAGGTGCGGTGGCCGAACAAGTTCAAGCCAGAGATGCCGCCGCGCTACAACGGCGCGGAAGATCCGCTAGCTTTCCTGCTGGCGTATGAGGAGGCCGTCCTCAAGGCCGGGGGCGACGACCGGGTCATGGCCAACTGGCTGTCCATGGCCCTTGTCGGCGTCCCGCGCATGTGGCTGCTCCACGTACCAGCATCCTCGGTGACCTCCTGGGAGGAGCTGCGCAGCCTCTTCCTCGCCCACCATGCTGCGCCGGCACTCCCAGTCGTCGCGGCTCTCCTAGGTGGCTCGCAAGCCCCACCCACGAGCCGCCACATCAATCCGTTCGTCCGCCAGATCGGTGCTGCCCTCACGCGCCGCAAAGCTCCTCTGTGTTTGGTGGCACCCAAGGCCGACTTGACCTTCATCTTAGATGATCACCCTACCAACACCGCTTGCTTGGGTGCACTCCCGATGTTGTGCATTCCTACCATCTGCCAGGTGGCCGTCACCAGGACCCTCATCGATGGTGGGGCCGGCCTTAATGTTCTCCCGGTCGAGGCCTTCAGCCTCCTCCACGTGCCGCTGGAGCGACCCCGACCCAGCCAGCCCTTCTCGGGAATCGGGGGCAGTTCAACCGGCTCCCTGGGGCAAATCCACCTCCCGGTAACTTTTGGCACCCAAGCCAACTTCCGCATGGAGCTGGTCGACTTCGACGTTGCTCCCATCGGCCTCCCGTAGAATGCCATCCTCGGCTACCCAGCCTTGGCCCAGTACTCACCATAGCCGGAGATGCAAAAGATGCCCTGTGGGCGCTCAAGCTCGCTTTCAAGGCGGCCGCAGTAGCGCAACCCACCAGCGCCGACCCCCTCAAGGCCAAGGAGGCTGCGCCAACCAAGAAGAGGCAGCTGTTCACCCAGGACAAAGCGGAGACCAAGCAAGTACCAGTCGATGAGGATGGATCCTCCGGCGCCACCTTCACCATAGGCGCCAATCTCGACCCCGAACAAGAGGAGGCCCTAGTGAAGTTCCTACGCGCGAATAAGGAAGTGTTCGCAAGGGAACCCAAGCAGCTGGCAGGGGTCCCCAGGCAGGTGATCGAGCATCACCTGAACATATGCCCCAATGTACGCCCCGTGAAGCAGAAAGCAAGGCGGCAGTCCATCGAGAAGCAGGCCTTCATCGTCCAAGAAACCGGCAAGCTAGAAGCTGCAGGAGTCATTCGCGAGGTTCGCTATCCGGAATGGCTAGCGAACCCTATTGTCGTGCCGAAGAAGGGAGGAAAGGAGCACATGTGCGTCGATTTCACCAACCTCAACAAGGCTTGCCCTCAAGATCCGTTCCTGCTCCCCCGCGTCTATTAAATCGTCGACTCTACCACTGAGTGTGACCTATTGTGCTTCGTGGATGCCTTCTCAGGCTATCAACAAATCAAGATGGCAGTAGAAGATGTGGAGAAAATGGCTTTCCTGACCCCGTGTGGGGTGTACTGCTACACCTGCATGCCATTCGGATTGCGCAACATAGGCGCAACCTTTCAGCGACTGATGCATATCGCCTTGGGCCGGCAACTTGGGAGAAACGCCGAGGCTTATGTTGACGACATAGTGGTGAAGTATCGGGAGGCGAAGACCCTGATACAGGACCTAGAAGAAACCTTCGCGAGCCTTCGTGAAGTGGACCTGCGGCTCAACCTAGAGAAGTGCGTGTTTGGTGTTCCTTCTGGCAAGCTTCTGGGCTTCCTCAGATCCCACAGAGGGATCGAGGCTAACCCAGAGAAGGTCAAGGCTATCAAAGACATGAGTCCATCGCAAACCCTCATGGAAATGCAGAAGCTCGTCGGACGAGTAACCGCATTAGGGCACTTTATCTCCAAGCTAGGGGAACACGCTCTGCCCTTCTTCAAGCTGATGAAGAGGAAGGGCCTGTTCAAATGGACTCAAGAGGCCGAAGAAGCATTCCAGGATCTCAAGAAATACCTGACCAGCCCTCCGGTGATGGTGGCTCCACGCCCACAGGAGCCCTTGGTGCTCTACCTCGCCGCCACACCATACTCTGCCAGCGCAGCTCTGGTGGCGATCCGAGAGGAGCACCGGGTCAAGGCCATAATGGCCACAACCCCGACCGCGGCGGCTCAAGGCCAGGAAGGCCTAGCAAGGGCCACAGCCTCGGCGGATGGGGACCAGCCTCAACAGGGAGATGCCTCCAGGGCAGGAAGGGCCTCACCAAAGAATCAGGAGCCGGGGGCTCCAACGCCTCAAGAGGTGCTCGACTCTCCGGAGGGCGCTGGCTCCGTCGGCACGCCAACCCTCGTTGAGCATCCTGTGTATTTTTCAGCACAGTGCTGTGGGATGCGAGGGCACAGTACCCCATGCCCCAGAAGCTCTTGCTCGCGCTGTTGGTGGCCTCTCAGAAGCTGCGGCACTACTTCCAAGGTCACCCCATCAAGGACGTATCGGCATATCCATTGGAAAGGGTACTCAAGAGTCCCAACTCAGCGGGAAGGGTTGCCTAATGGAACATCAAGTTGCAAGCATTTCAATTGGAATTCAGCACGATGAGGGTCGTTAAGGGAGCCGCACTTGCAGATTTTGTAGCAGAATGGACAGAGGTGTCGGGGCTCGAGGCCGGCGAGGATCGGTCGCTTTCCCAGGAAGTGAGGCGCCGGATGGTTGGGTCATGTACTTCGATGGGGCGTTCTCACGACACGGCGCGGGGGCTGGCGCGGTGCTTATATCCCCCACTCAAGACAAGCTCTATTATGCCGTACAGCTCCGTTTCCAACATGCAGAGAAGGTTTCCAATAATATCGCTGAATACAAGGGCTTGATAGCAGGCTTAAAGGATGCAGCGGCCTTGGGGGTAAAGCGCCTCATCGTCAAAGGTGATTAGCAGCTACTAGTCAACTTCTCCAACTAGGTGTACGAGCCGAAGGACGAGCACATGGAAGCGTATCTCGTGGAGGTCCGTAGAATGGAAAGGCAGTTTTGGGGGTTGGAGTTGCAGCATGTGCCACGGGGCACCAATCAGGAGGCTGATGACATCGCCAGGAGGGTGTCCAAGCGGCTGCCTCAAGAGCCTGGTGTCTTTGAGGAAAGACTCTTCAAACCCTCAGCAGCAACGCCACCATCAAGCACGGCGCAACCTCAGGAGGAGCTCCCTCAACCACCTGCCTCAGGAGCTCCGGCCAGTGGCCCGACCTCAGGAGCACGGTTGCTCCTGGCGCTAGAGCCTCAAGCGGGATGTTGGACCGTGGAACTCAAGAGTTACTTAATGCAAGGGACTCTGTCAGAGAAGGAGGAGGACGCAGAACGCGTGGCGCGGCAGGCCACGGCCTATTGCATCCAAGACGGGGAGCTATACTGGAACCGGTCAAACGATGTCTCCCTATGTTGCATCTCCAGGGAGCAGGGGAAGAAACTACTGGCAGTCATTCATGGTGGAGACTGTGGGCACCAATCGTCATCACGAACCCTCGTCGGCAAGGCATTTTGCAGCGGGTTCTACTGGCCTACGACACTCAACGACGCCATCGAGCTGGTAAAGGCTTGTGAAGCCTGCCAATTTCATGCCAAGCAGATTCATCAGCCGGCTCAGGGCTTGCAGACTATACCACTCTAATGGCCGTTAGTAGTTTGGGGGCTAGAAATTTTGGACCCATTTCCCCGGGCGCATGGGGGCTATCGCTACCTCTACGTCACCGTCGACAAATTCACCAAGTGGGCAGAGGTGGAAGCTGTCCGCACCATCCGAGCCGGCTCAGCAGTCAAGTTCATCAAGGTCCTCGTGAGCCGATTCGGAGTGCCTAACCGCATCATCACCAACAATGGTTCACAGTTCACCAGCAATCTCTTCAAACATACTATGCTAACCTTGGGACGCAGATATGCTACGCTTCGGTGGCGCACCCTCGGAGCAAAGGCCAGGCTGAACGAGCCAACGCAGAGGTCCTAAAAGGCCTCAAGACCAGGACCTTCAAGAAAAAGCTAGAGGCCTACGGAAGGGGTTGGTACGACGAGCTCCAGTCTGTGTTGTGGTCAATCCGTACGACCGCAACCAAGTCAACTAGCGAGACCCCATTCTTCCTCGTCTACAGAGAAGAGGTGGTCCTCCCTCAAGAGGTCAAGCGTCACTCCGCGTGGTTCCTGGCATTCGACGAAGCGCAGCAGGACGCCACGCGGGGGGCGGATCTCGTGCTGGGGGAGGAACGCCGTCGGGAGGCCGCGCTTCGGGCGGCAAGATACCAGCAGGCGCTGTGGCGGTACCATTGCCGCAACATCCACCCCAGGACTCTCGAGGTAGGGGACCTCGTGCTTAGGCGGGTGCTCTCTAGGGAAGGGCTGCACAAGCTCTCGCCCATGTGGGAGGGCCCGTTCAAGGTTGTTCATGTTTCCAGGCCCGGCTCCGCACGCTTGGAGACCCAGGAGGGGGTGCCCATCCCGAACGCGTGGAACATTCAGCACCTCCAGAGATTGTACCCTTGAAGCGAGGCCCAGTGCCTGTGAGAAAAGGTCCGGTGCCTATGAAGAAGACCAATGCCTGTGAAGCTTGCCGCCCTGAGGAAAGGCCCGGTGCCTGTGAAGAAGGCCAATGCCTGTGAAGCTCGACTCCCCGCCTATGAAGCTCGCCGTCCGTGACACTCTCACGTAATAATGAGTTGGGGATGTACATGCCCCGGAGTCTCCGGAGTGCCGCCCCCGGGCCACAGGGGCTCCCGCCCACGCCCAGTGGCAGCACTTAGCTCCACGCTGGTGAGAAGACGTCAAAGACTAGATTAGGTGCCGGACGCGGCTTTTCATTTGCTTTCTGCAGTTGGGTAGTTCATCTTTGTTTGGGGCTTTAGTTGGAGTTGCTTTTGATGTTGTACGCCGTCCCCGGCCTGTGGTTTCCTGTCTTTGCTGCTCGCCTGACTCGTCTTTCTTTTGCAAACCTCGCGAGGGGGCCTGCCCGGGCGCCCTCGCGAGTATCTTCTAGCTTAATTTCGTGAGGTTTCCCAACCTAAGTTCACAGCGGGAGCACTACTCCCGGTCCATGCCCCACGGGCATCGCGACACGAACGTAGGACTGAGCTGGTCGCCCTCACAACTGAGGGACGGAACCTGTCCCGCCGGCTAATTTTTTGCAGGCCTCAAGACGCGCGACAAGGCCTCTGGACGGAGCCTCCCGAGGCAAAGGCCGCGACGAATTCCCCCCGGAGCTAAGTTATTCCTACGTGTGAACATGCAATACTGTAACGTGGGATGGAAATAATAGGAACGACATGATAATTGAAGCCAACAGTCTAGCACGCCCCCACGGGGCTCCACACTTCTCTCCATCTATAACGCCCTGGATGCAACTTTCCATATTCGTAACTCCAACTCTTGCCTTTTCCGGAGATGCGATATGTTATTTCCTCCATGGTTGGGTTTTTGTCTTTTGTTTTGCATTTTGTTCATGTCAGGCATCTCAACGCATAGCATCATGTGCATCGCATCCATATGTTTTCATAAAACTTGCATCCGTTCGGGTTCCGCCGGTTCTCTCCGTTGTCCGTTCTGAGCCGACCACACTCGCACGCGCCCGCGGCACCTCCAAAATATTATTTTGTAAGTGGCATAAAAATGTTCTCGGAATGGGTTGCAACTTGTCGTGCGGTCTTATTATAGTGTAGACAGGCCGCCTGCCAAGTTTCGTCGCATTTGGAGTCCATCTGATAGCGCAACCGTTAAACAGAGCGGTACCGTTGCCGATACCTTCATCGGACGTTTTCGGTCTCCGAAAATCATGCCGGGCTGCATTTCTCTTCTCTTCCCTCAGCCCAACCCTCTCGTCAGAGCCTACCTGTAGCCACCTAGTTCCCCCTCTGTCCGGAGCCGCTCGATCGCGATCCGAGGGTCCGGAAACCCCCCTAAACCCCCTAGAGACTAAACCCTAGCCCCCCTTTCCTATTTAAACCCCCCTCCTTCCAAATCTGCTCACCCTAACCCCTCTCCTCCTCGTTTTCGCAGCCTCCTCCCACCTCGGGGGCCGTGCCGCCGCCTTCCCCCTCAAAATCCGGCGCCAGCCACCTCACCCGCGGCACTTGGCGCACCCCGATTGGCCCAGCCACCACCATCCGGTGCCCCTGGCCACTCCCAAGCCTCCACGTCGCCTCCCTCTCAGCCTCCTCCGCCGCTGGCCCGCTCCAGCCCGTCCGCGGCCTGTCCTAGGCCGATGTGGGCCCGAGCTGCCCGCTCCGCGCCGCCTCCCGCTTCCTCGTCCCGAGCTCCAGGGGATGGAGCTCCCACACCGGTTCCCGTCGGCGTCCTCGCCGGAGCAACAGCGAGCTCCACCAGGCCGACCCCCCCCCCCCCCGCGCCATGTTCCTTCCCCTCTCTTCTCTTTCCTCCTGTCTCACTCCCTCTGTTCCTTGCAGCGCCGCCGCCATGGATGCCCGTCGTCGCCGACCTCAAGACCCGCGCCATGGTGCCCTCCCAAGCTCCTTCCGCGCCAGATTCGGCGAGCCACGCCGGATCCATCTCCTGCACCATGTAGCTCGATGTGCCCGCGCTACTTGTCGCCGGATCCGGCCACCTGTGGCCCCATCCCGGCCTCCCCGCGCCTGCCCTCGCCGGAGATGGCCCCTCCGCCGCCGCGCCCTGCATCGCCCCGATCCGGTCTCCCCTCCTCGCCGTTGACCGTGCCAAGGCCACGACCGCACGCGCATCCGGCCCAGCCTGGCTTCGGCCCAGCGGCCCCTGCCGGCCCAGCCTCCTCCGCGTCGCCAGGCCCAGCAGCCCCCCCTGCGGCCTCATCACCTCTCCACCGACTGGGCCGAGCCCATGGGTGAGGCCCCCCAGCCCCTCCAGTTCCAGCCGCGCGTGTTTTTTTTCCTGTTGCGTCTTTTTTTTCTATTTTCTAGAGAAACTGCATTTTTACAGGTTGGACCCTAAACTTCATGCATATAATATCTCTCAAACTGTGCATCGGATTAAAATAATTTATACATGTAAAATGCTCAGAAAATTGTGTAGATTAATAATATGCCATTCTCATCCCATGTTAAAATGTTTAACATGCCACTAGTACAAAAAGGGCCTATTGTCCCGGTTGGTAAGGGCCTTTAGTCCCGGTTGGTGAACCGGGACTAAAGGGTCGGTACTAATGCCTCCCCCCTTTAGTCTCGGTTCAATCCAGAACTGGGACAGAAGGGCCTCCACGTGGCCTGTCCCCTGAGCCCAGGCAGGAGGGCCTTTGGTCCCGGTTGGTGGCACCAACCGGGACCAATAGGCATCCACGCGTCAGCGTTTATGTGGTTGTGGTTTTTGTTTTTTTTTGAAAGGGGGGGGGGTTTGGGGGGTTTTGGGGGGTTAATTTAGGTGTTTCATATATTGTGCTATAGCTAGCTAATTAATAGAGAGAAGTGTCCTCTCTTTTGTCCGTGCTTGGTCGACGCGACGTACCATACATACATACGTATAGAGAGGACTAGCTAGACACGCTAGCTAGCTAGTAAGCAAACAGAAGATCGTCATGAACATATATGCATACAG
This sequence comes from Triticum aestivum, assembly GCF_018294505.1. NCBI lineage: Eukaryota > Viridiplantae > Streptophyta > Magnoliopsida > Poales > Poaceae > Triticum > Triticum aestivum. The sequence continues at coordinate 623,854,183 of NC_057801.1, forward strand.
AGAGAAGTGATATCGACCACCTCTCCTTCTCCGAGAGATTGGTCGAACAAACAAGTTCTCGTATATCTATCCGACACTACCGGCTACATATATACAATAATTATCTTTTACAAATATATAATCTCCTAAAATACGGACGCGTGGTCCACATAGTATTCTCCGTCTTCAGCGATCACGTGGTCAAGAAAGAATGCCGCCAATTCCTCTTGAATTGCTCGCATGCGATCTGGTGCTAGGAGTTCATCCCGCATCCGAAACATCTAATTATAAGAAGGGGGTCAATACATATATATATATATATATATATATATATATGAATGAATGAAACTCAACACAAATGATGGTAATAAAATAAAATTATGAATATTGTTATTTACGCACTTCATATTGTTTCTTCTTTCTCCTCTATTCCTTTCTTTCTTCTTCTCCTCTTCTTTTCTTCTTATCCCTCGAGAAAGGAAAATAAGGAAAAGGAAGAAAAGAGGAAGAAGGAAGAAGGAAGAAGAAGAAGAAAAAAAAGAAGAAAAAAAGAGGAGAAGAAGAAAAGAATAGAGGAGAAGAAGAAAAAATAGAAAAAAAATTCTATTTTTTCTTCTTCTCCTCTATTATTTTCTTCTTCTCCTCTTCTTTTTCTTCTTTTTTCTTCTTCTTATTTATTTATCCTCTTCTTCCTATCCCCTCTTCTTCTCCTTTCTTCCTCTTCTTTTTTCCTTTTTCCTCTCATTCGTTTTCTTCTTCTTGTATTGCTTGTTTTTTTTTGCATACGACCATTCATACATTTTCTTTGCATATGCTTTGCATATAAACATACATACATATGAACATACATACATATAAACATAACATATATACACAAAAAATTCTAAAAATCTGCCTAAAAAAATCTAAAAATCTGCCTAAAAAAATTATATGAAAAAAAGCATACATCATCCATCCATCCATATAATGAACATATACATCATCCATCCATCCATATAATCAACATATGCATATGAAAAAAAATTATATGAAAAAAAATTATATGAAGAGGATCGAGGGGACAGGGAGGAAAGGGGGTCGCCGGAGCCGGACCGAACGGGGAGGAGGGGCGGCGTCGAGGCAGGGGCGGCAGCGGGGGCGGGCGCCTGCGACGACGTCGACAATGGTGGGGGCGGGCCGGGGCGCAGGGGTGCGGCCGTGCGTGCTCGGGGACGGGCCAAGGGCACGGGGCGGCGGCCGGCGTGGGCTCGGGCGCGGGGCAGGGGCACGGTGTCACATCCCTAGCTGCTGGTAGTGCTCTAGGCTAGCTTCATGTGTGCATCATGTCTATATTTTCGAAACTTGAACTGAGGAATTTTGGAAGCCTCAAAACCTTAAATAAAAGAGGGGCAAAAACCCTAGAAATCTCATTCATTGCTCCAAAATGCTCTTCTTAAATGTTTGATAATTTTTGGTAAGGGTTCTGGTCCCAACCAAAATATTGAACATTTTTAAGGAATTATTTTTGGGACTTTGGATTTAATTCATTAGCTATTTGAATTTGAATTATATTCATATAATTAGAATATAATTTCAAATACCCCTGAAATATTTTCTAAGCTTTTGGAAGAGTCCATCTAGCAATATAAAATATTCAGAGGAGTTTTTGGCATTGTTTGAATTATTTTAAATTCAAAATAGTGGCAAAATAAATTAAATAAAACAAAACAGAAATAAAAGACAGAGGAGAGAAACCTTACCTGGACTTACCTCTGCAGCCCACCAGGCCCACCTGGCCAGCCCAGCCCATCTCCACCCCCCCTATCGTCTTCCTCCCTGCCAGGAGGACAGACACCGCGATGCCGCCGCGCGCGCCACCTCCTGCTTCCCCTGGCCACCTCCTGCTTCCTCCCTGAGCCCTCTAACGACGCCACGGAGTCGTCCCCGACCGCTATCCCTCTCTCTGCTCACTCTGGCCCTCTCCCTCTCTCGATTTGGAGCACCACCGAGAGCCACCGGAGGGCGCCGCCGTCGCATCCATAGCCACCGGCCACCCCTCGCCCTTCCGATGAGCTCAGGAGCTCCGTCCCGACCCCATGAAGCTCCACCACGATGCATGCGACGCCGGGTGCCCTGTAGCCACGCCATCACCGCCATCTTCATCGCCACGGCCGGCAATCGCCGCCGTTCGATTCGCCGCCGACAGGACGTCCCCGAGCCCACTTAGCGTCTCGTCTGACTCCCCGTGAGCTCCTCTTCTCTCCCCCTCACTCCCCGCACTTGATTTCGTCCCCTAGCTCCATCTTCCACCACGGCCGAAGCTCGCCGCCGCCGTGCCTCGTCGCCGTCGTGGCCAGAGCCACTGGAGCTCCCACCTGAGTGCACCATCGTGCTCAGAACGTCTCCACGAGCCCGTTGCCTGCCGCAGCTCGCCCTCTCGTGCCCCCTAGTGGTCGCCCGTGTCTCACCCGAGCTCCGGCGGCCGCAACCGAGCTCGCCGCCGTCGACTCCGGCCACCCCAGGCCCGGAGACCACGACCATCCGACGCGCCATCGCGCCAGCTCTCCGTAGAGCCAAAGGGCGCACCGAACGGTGCAGTATAGACGAAACCCGAGCCACCCCGGTGCGTCTCCGCCGCGTTTTGGGTCGTCGCCGGCGAAACTCCGGCGACTGCCGACGTGGCACGCTTAATTAGCGCTAATGACGCACTAAATAACCCCCCCTAAAGCCACTGCCATGTGGGCCCTTGGACCTGTTTAGGTTAATTTTATTTTCTGTTTAGATTAGTTCATAAGCAGTGGGACCCACCCGTCAGCATTGACTCTGCTGACGTGGCCGTTGACCTGGCCCCACCTGTCAACGACACTAGTCAGCACTGTGTCACTGACCAGTGGACCCCACTGGTCAGTTTGACCCGGATCAGCCCCTGTTGACTCTGCTGAGGTCAGCATGACGTCATGCTGACGCAATATTCCTTTTCTGGAATTTAGTTTATTTTATAATAATCAGGAAATTCCAGAAAATGCCTAAAACTTCTAAAATTCATAGAAATTCAACCGTAACTCCAAATTAAATAATTTATATATGAAAAATTATTAGAAAAATTCAAGGAATCCATATGTACCACTTTCATGCATGTTAAAACAACTTATAGCTGCTGTTTAGCACAAATCAATTAAATGGCATTTGAATAATCACATATGGAGTTTGAATTTGAATCTTGTATTCAAACCAACTTCATTTAATCTGTTGCTAGTTGCATTAGCCCAAAACACATTCATTTTGCCATGTCATGATCATGCATCATATTGTGCATTTCATTGATTGTGTTCCCTTCTGTGTTGCCGGTATTTGTCCCCTCTCGATAGACGTGATACCGATGATGTGATCGTTGACACTGATGAAGACTCAATGTTATCTTCAGAAGTGCCAGGCAAGCAAAACCCCCTTGTTCATTCCGATACAATCCTACTCTCTCGCTCCTGCTCTCTTTTAATGCATTAGGAAAACAACGATTCAACTGTTACTTGCTGCGGTAGCTGAACCCCTTTATCCTTTGCATGACCTGTCATTGCCACAGTAAATAGATGAAACCCACTAGCATGAGTAGGAGTTGTTTGAGCCCTGTTGTGCCTACTCATTCATGTTTGTTTGTCATGCCTGCTATTGCTTAGAGTCGAGTCAGGTCTGATTCATCGGGGATGAATCAGAGGTGTGTGAACATGTCCTACTATGTGTGAGCTAAGTGTGTGAACACGATTTGGTAAAAGGTATCGGTGAGAGGCCATGTAGGAGTACATGGTGGGTTGTCTCATTGCAGCCGTCCTTAGGAACTGAGTTCTGTGTTTGTGATCCATGATTCAGCTACTACCATACATTGGGCCCTGAAATATGACCCCGCTCGACTTCTTATTCACCCTAGTCCTCTGTCCAGGAGTTGCAAGTAGTTTCTGGTGTTTGTAGCTTACTGGAGGCCGTGGACAGCGCTGACCGTAGGGGTGGGCTGTGATGCGGTAGGTACGTGGCACGGTGTACCGGATGCCCGTTTGGTATCTCGGGAACCCTGTTCACATCGTTTGGGGCTGTGAGAGAAACTCCGGCCGGATCTCCTCATGGATGGAACCCGAATAGGCGATAAACCTGGACTAGAGACTTGAGTGTTTAGGTAGGTCGTGGTCTACACCCACGTCGGCTTTCGCTTGAAGTCTGCCGAGCACATGTCGTGTGCAGACGCTAAGTGGTGGAAACATGTATGAAGAAGTACACCCCTGCAGGGTTAACATCATCTATTCGAATAGCCGTGTCCACGGTAAAGGACTTCTGGGTTGCTTATATCAGTTCATAGACAAGTGAAAGTAGATACTCTAAAATACGCAAGATAAGCGTGAGTGCTATGGATGGCGTTCTCGTAGGGAGACGGGAGCGGATCCATAGTGGTGTATTGATATGGTGAATATGTGGACTCGTGTGCGCCACCTCAAAGAGTCGCTTGTAGTCGTAGTTCAGGATAGCCACCGAGTCAAAGCTGGCTTGCTGCAGTTAAACTCCGCCACCCCCTTTGTTGACAATGATGCATATGTAGTTAGTTCTGATGTAAGTCTTGCTAGGTACATTTGTACTCACGTTTGCCTATTTTATGTTTTTTGCAGAGAGACTTCGGTCTCACTAGTAGTTTCGCGTGGACTTCGACGTTTAGCTTGTTACCTCAGCTACGATCTTGTGCCCTCGGCAGGATCTGATAGATAGTCAGGCTTCTCAGCCTTTTTCAGTTATAGATGTCTGTACCCAGACATGATAGCTTTCGCTTGTGCTTTGATTTGTATGCTCTGATTGTTGGGTCATGAGACCCATGTTGTAATATCTCGCTCCTCGGAGCCTATTGAATAAATTACTTGAGTCGTAGAGTCATGTTGTGATGCCATGTTGTACTTGCACATATCGAGCATATTGTGTGTATGTTATTGAAATGCTTGGTATGTGTGGGATCTGACCATCTAGTTGTTTATCTTTAGTAGCCTCTCTTACGAGGAAATGTCTCCTAGTGTTTCCACCGAGCCATGGTAGCTTGCTACTGCTCCGGAACACTTAGGCTGGCCGGCATGTGTCCTTCTTCGTTCCTGTGTCTGTCCCTTCGGGGAAATGTCACGCGATGAATACCGGAGTCCTGTTAGCCCGCTACAGCCCGGTTCACCGGAGTCCTGCTAGCCCAGTGCTACAGCCTGGATTCACTCGCTGATGACCGACACGTTCGATGCTGGGTCATGGATGCCTGTCCCTGTAAGTCTGTGCCACTTTGGGTTTACGACTAGCCATGTCAGCCCGGGCTCCTTATCATATGGATGCTAGCGACACTGTCATATACGTGTGCCAAAAGGCGCAAACGGTCCCGGGCAAAGGTAAGGCGACACCCGTGGGAATACCGTGCGTGAGGCCGCAAAGTGATATGAGGTGTTACATGCTAGATCGATGTGGCATTGAGTCGGGGTCCTGACACACGGGGAGACGGGGATGGCGGCCGGCGGCGGCGACGGCGACGAGGAGCGCGCGAGCGATTTGGGCAGCCTGGCGGCGGGGGCAACTGGCTAGGGAGGCGAGGGAGATGTGAAATTTTCACAAGTCCTAGTTATATAGCAAGGGCATTAGTCCCGGTTCGTGGAACCAACCGGGACTAATGCCACCCTTTAGTCCCGGTTGGTGCCACCAACCGGGACCAAAGGCCAATTTTCAGCAGCCCAAAGGGCGGGAAGCGGCAGCCTTTGGTCCCGGTTGGTGGCACCAACCGGGACCAAAGGCCTTGTGCTGCCCCGCGCCAAATGTTTAGTCCCACCTCGCTAGTTGAGAGGGAGCCGCACCAGTTTATAAGGTGCGGTGCAGCTCCCCTCTCGAGCTCCTCTCTAAAGCAGGCTTTCGGGACTAACTCTGCCATCTGTGCCTGTGGGCCTACTGGGCCTTCCACGGGCCTGAATCCTGGCCCATAGGGTTTCTAGTCGTATTCAGGCCGTGGGGCCCCAGTAGGTGGCATTTTTTTGTTTTTTTGTTTTATTTGTTGCTTTATTTAGTTTATTTTGGTTTTGGTTTATTTTTCTTTTGGTCTTTTGCTTTATTTTTTAATTCTTTTTGCTTTTAGTTTTAGAAAAATTATAAACTTTTTGTTAGTGCCATTAGTTTTCAAATCTGAAAACTCTTTTTTTGTTTTCTTTGTTGCTTTATTTATTTTATTTTGTTTCTACTTACAACAAAATACTTATTGTTGCTATTTTTATTTTTTTTCAGTTTTTTGTTCTGTTTTCTGCATTATTTATTTTTTGTTGTTTTTTGCTTTATTTTTTAATTCTTTTTGCTTTTAGTTTTAGAAAAATTATAAACTTTCTGTTAGTGCCATTAGTTTTCGAATCTGGAAAATCTTTTTTTTGTTTTCTTTGTTGCTTTATTTATAAACCGGTGTGAGCGCCCTTCGGTTGGCGAGGTTTTAAAATTCATAGTTTTCAAATGAACTCTGAAAAAGTTGGCATAGCATGTGCATGTACAAAACGGACAATGGTATCATACTCGTCTGTTACAAAATTGGCATGCTATCATCATAATAGTTGCGGGAGAAAGTCTTCACTTTTTCTTCGCTTGTGTCGTTTGCTTATTGCGTCGTAACCATGGATAATCTTCATCGTTTATCAGGATGCTTGGGTCAGCCCTGACTTTGAAGGGGGGAATTTCATGAAACTTTTCATACTCTTCAGACATGTCTGTCTTGCCCTCCACTCCCAGGATGTCCCTTTTTCCTGAAAGAACTATGTGGCGCTTTGGCTCATTGTATGATGTATTCGCTTCCTTATCTTTTCTTTTCCTTGGTCTGGTAGACATGTCCTTCACATAGATAACCTGTGCCACATCATTGGCTAGGACGAACGGTTCGTCAGTGTACCCAAGATTTTTCAGATCCACTGTGGTCATTCCGTACTGTGGGTCTAGCTGTACCCCGCCTCCTGACAGATTGACCCACTTGCACTTAAACAAAGGGACCTTAAAATCTACACCGTAGTCAAGTTCCCATATGTCTGCTATGTAACCATAATATGTGTCATTTCCATTGTCGGTTGCTGCATCAAAGCGGACACCGCTGTTTTGGTTGGTGCTCTTTTTATCTTGGTCAATCGTGTAAAATGTATTCCCATTTATCTCGTATCCTTTCCAAATCATTACAGTCGAAGATGGTCCCCTGGACAACAAGTACAGCTCATCACAAATAGTGTTGTCACCTCTGAGACGTGTTTCCAACCAACTGCTAAAAGTCCTGATGTGTTCACATGTAATCCAGTCGTCGCACTGCTCCGGGTGTTTGGAGCGCAGACTGTTCTTGTGTTCATCGACATACGGGGTCACCAAGGTAGAGTTATGTAGAACTGTGTAGTGTGCTTGAGACCAAGAATATCCGTCCCTGCATATTATTGAGTCCCTTCCAAGCGTGCCTTTTCCAGTCGGTCTCCCCTCATACCGCGATTTAGGGAGACCTATCTTCTTAAGGCCAGGAATGAAGTCAACACAAAACCCGATGACATCCTCTGTTTGATGGCCCATGGAGATGCTTCCTTCTGGCCTAGCGCGGTTACAAACATATTTCTTTAGGACTCCCATGAACCTCTCAAAGGGGTACATATTGTGTAGAAATACAGGCCCTAGAATGACAATCTCGTCGACAAGATGAACTAGGACATGCGTCATGATATTGAAGAAGGATGGTGGGAACACCAGCTCGAAACTGACAAGACATTGCGCCACATCACTCCTTAGCGTTGGTACGATTTCTGGATCGATCACCTTCTGAGATATTGCATTGAGCAATGCACATAGCTTCACAATGGCTAGTTGGACGTTTTCCGGTAGAAGCCCCCTCAATGCAACCGGAAGCAGTTGCGTCATAATCACGTGGCAGTCATGAGACTTTAGGTTCTGGAACTTTTTCTCTGGCATATTTATTATTCCCTTTATATTCGACGAGAAGCCAGTCGGGACCTTCATACTGAGCAGGCATTGAAAGAATATTTCTTTCTCTTCTTTCGTAAGAGCGTAGCTGGCAGCACCTTCATACTGCTTCGGAGGCATGCCCTCTTTTTCGTGCAAGCGTTGCAGGTCCTCTCGTGCCTCAGGTGTATCTTTTGTCTTCCCATACACGCCCAAGAAGCCTAGCAGGTTCACGCGAAGGTTCTTCGTCACGTGCATCACGTCGATCGAAGAGCGGACCTCTAGGTATTTCCAGTAGGGTAGGTCCCAAAATATAGATTTCTTCTTCCACATGGGTGCGTGATTCTCAGCGTCATTCGGGACAGCTAGTCCGCTGGGACCCTTTCCAAAGGTTACGTGTAAATCATTGACCATAGCAAGTACGTGATCACCGGTACGCATGGCGGGCTTCTTCCGGTGATCTGCCTCACCTTTGAAATGCTTGCCTTTCTTTCGACATTGATGGTTGGTCGGAAGAAATCGATGATGGCCTAGGTACACATTCTTCCTGCAGCTTGCCAGGTATATACTATCGGTGTCAAGTAAACAGTGCGTGCATGCGTGGTATCCCTTGTTTGTCTGTCCTGAAAGGTTACTGAGAGCGGGCCAATCATTGATGGTCACGAACAGCAACGCCTTTAGGTTAAATTCCTCCTGTTTGTGCTCATCCCACGTACGTACACCGTTTCCATTCCACAGCTGTAAAAGTTCTTCAACTAATGGCCTTAGGTACACATCAATGTCGTTGCCGGGTTGCTTAGGGCCTTGGATGAGAACTGGCATCATAATGAACTTGTGCTTCATGCACATCCAAGGAGGAAGGTTATACATACATAGAGTCACGGGCCAGGTGCTATGATTGCTGCTCTGCTCCCCGAAAGGATTAATGCCATCCGCGCTTAAAGCAAACCATACGTTCCTTGGGTCCTTTGCAAACTCATCCGAGTACTTTCTCTCAATTTTTCTCCACTGCGACCCGTCAGCGGGTGCTCTCAACTTCCCGTCTTTCTTACGGTCCTCACTGTGCCATCGCATCAACTTGGCATGCTCTCCGTTTCTGAACAGACGTTTCAACTGTGGTATTATAGGAGCATACCACATCACCTTCCCATGAACCCTCTTCCTGGGAGGCTTGCCGTCAACATCACCAGGGTCATCTCGTCTGATCTTATACCGCAATGCACCGCATACCGGGCATGCGTTCAGATCCTTGTAGGCACCGCGGTAGAGGATGCAGTCATTAGGGCATGCATGTATCTTCTCAACCTCCAATCCTAGAGGGCATACGACCTTCTTTGCTGCGTATGTACTGTCGGGCAATTCGTTATCCTTTGGAAGCTTCTTCTTCATTATTTTTAGTAGCTTCTCAAATCCTTTATCAGGCACAGCATTCTCTGCCTTCCACTGCAGCAATTCGAGTACGGTACCGAGCTTTGTGTTGCCATCTTCGCAATTGGGGTACAACCCCTTTTTGTAATCCTCTAACATGCGATCGAATTTCAGCTTCTCCTTTTGACTTTCGCATTGTGTCCTTGCATCGACAATGACCCGGCGGAGATCATCATCATCGGGCACATTGTCTGGTTCCTCTTGATCTTCAGCAGCTTCGCCCGTTGCAGCACCATCGTGCACATCGTCTGGTGCATCTTGATGTTCAGCAGCATCACCGTATTCAGGGGGCACATAGTTGTCATCGTACTCTTCTCCCTCGCCGTCTTCCATCATAACCCCTATTTCTCCGTGCCTTGTCCAAACATTATAGTGTGGCATGAAACCCTTGTAAAGCAGGTGGGTGTGAAGGATTTTCCGGTCAGAGTAAGACTTCGTATTCCCACATATAGGGCATGGACAACACATAAAACCATTCTGCTTGTTTGCCTCAGCCACTTCGAGAAAATCATGCACGCCCTTAATGTACTCGGAGGTGTGTCTGTCACCGTACATCCATTGCCGGTTCATCTGCGTGCATTATATATAATTAAGTGTGTCAAAAATCATTACAGAACATCATGAATAGATAATTAAGTGACCAAATTAATAGAAGTTCATCATCACATAAAAACCAAAGTAGATACATAGTTCTCATCTAACAACATAAAGCTCTGAAGAGCATCTAAATTAATTAAACCATACATTGAAACTATGTAAAACATTTCAATGCGAAAACAAATGCGATCATAATCGCAACCAAGGTAACAACTGATCCAACGGCATAATGATACCAAGCCTCGGTATGAATGGCATATTTTCTAATCTTTCTCATCTTCAAGCGCATTGCATCCATCTTGATCTTGTGATCATCGACGACATCCGCAACATGCAACTCCAATATCATCTTCTCCTCCTTAAGTTTTTTTATTTTTTCCTTCAAGAAATTGTTTTCTTCTTCAACTAAATTTAACCTCTCGACAATAGGGTCGGTTGGAATTTCCGGTTCAACAACCTCCTAGATAAATAAAATCTATGTCACGTTGGTCGGCATAATTTTCATAAACAATAAATGAACCAATAGTTATGAAAAGATAATATATACCTCATCCGAATCATAGACAGGACGAGGGCCGACAGGGGCGGATACCAAAACCATCGGCGCACTATATAAGATGCAATAATAAAAGTAAGAAAATAATACAAGTATCTATCTAAACAAACAAGTAATAATATTTTTCCTTTCAGAAAGAAGATAAGAACAAGAGGCTCACCACGTGGTGCCGGCGATGAGATCGGCGCGGGTGATCGACGGCGGTGAAGACGAGGACGGGGCGTGACGGACCGCTAAACCTAGATAAATATTGAGGAAAATGGAGCTTGGCGGTCGAGCTTGGAGAGGAGAAACCTTAAGTAGTGTGGCTCGGGCATTCCATCGAACACCTTGTGTGCATAGGAGGTCTGCTAGAGCACCACCAAGCCCTCTCCCCCTCGACCAGAAAAAACAGAGCAGTGCGCTCTGCTCTTGCGCGAGGGGCTATATATAGGCACCACTATTGGTCCCGGTTGGTGGCATGAACCGGGACTAAAGGTAACCCTTTTGGTCCCGGTTCATGCCACCAACCGGGACCAATAGTGGTGGGCCAGGAGCCAGGACCATTGGTCCCGGTTCGTCCCACCAACCGGGACCAAAAGGTCCGGACGAACCGGGACCAATGGCCCACGTGGCCCGGCCGGCCCCCTGGGCTCACGAACCGGGGCAAATAGCTCCATTGGTCCCGGTTCTGGATTGAACCGGGACTAATGGGCTAAACTGGCCTGGACGAAAGCCCTGTTTTCTACTAGTGTGCTATTTGTGTTTATTTTGCATAATGCCATGTTAAAATGCTTTAATTAATAACTAAATAACCGTAGCTCCATTTTTAATAAACTTTATATGTATTTGGGGTGGAAAAATGCCTAGTTTAACATGGTCCACTTTATGTTGCTGTTTAACAAAATTAAAATTGTGTTTAGGGAAGAACAGTACCGAATCTAAAATATGCATATGGGGATTTTCCGGAATTGTTGTTTGCTATTCCGGCCTCATTTAAACTTGTCTAGATAGGTAGTTTTTCATATGCTTCACCCCTTTCCATGTTTAATAACATTTAATATTGTTTGGTAGCTTAAACGAGAGAGAACTAAATATTTGATGTGGTGTTTTGTTAATATGCAACTCGTTGCATATTGATCTCCACTTAACTTGTAGTATTGTTTGGTTGCATTTGCCATGCCATGCCTCATTAAACCGGACATGCATCATACTTGATTGTGCATCATGCCATGATTATGCTTGTGTGTTTACCTTGTTGTTTGTTTCTTTCCGGTGTTGCTTCTTAGTTCCGGTAATGTTGTGATCGTGAGGATTCGTTCGTCTACGCTTGGTTCGGTTTCATCCGTTCGTCTTCTTCATGGACTCGTTCTTCTTCCTTGCGGGATTTCAGGCAAGATGACCGCTACCCTGGATCTCATTACTATCATTGCTATGCTAGTTGCTTCGTTCTATCGCTATGCTGCGTTACCTATCTTTGCTCATCAAGCCTCCCCAAATTGCCATGAACCTCTAACCTTTGACACCTTTCCTATGCAAACCATTGTTTGGCCATGTTACCGCATTGCTCAGCCCCTCTTATAGCGTTGCTAGTTGCAGGTGAAGTTGAAGATTGCTCCATGGTGGACAGGATTTTGGTTGGGATATCACAATATCTCTTATATTATTAATGCATCTATATACTTGGTAAAGGGTGGAAGACTTGGCCTTTTTCCTAGTGTTTTGTTCCACTCTTGCCGCCCTAGTTTTTGTCATACCGGTGTTATGTTCCCGGATTTTGCGTTCCTTACGCGGTCGGGTGATTTATGGGACCCCCTTGACAGTTCGCTTTGAATAAAACTCCTCCAGCAAGGCCCAACATTGGTTTTACCATTTGCCTCACCTAGCCCTTTTTCCCTTGGGAGTCGCGCATCCCGAGGGTCATCTTTATTTTACCCACCTGGGCCAGTGCTTGTCTAAGTGTTGGTCCAAACTGAGCGATGTCCGGCGCCCCCTGGGCAACCAGGGTCTATGCCAACCCGACGTCTGGATCATACGGTGTGCCCTGAGAACGAGATATGTGCAGCTCCTATCGGGATTTGTCGGCACAGCGGGAGGCTTTGCTGGTCTTGTTTTACCATTGTCGAAATGTCTTGTAAACCGGGATTCCGAGTCTGATCGGGTCTTCTTGGGAGAAGGTATATCCTTCGCTGATCGCGAGAGCTTATCATGGGCTAAGTTGGGACACCACTGCAGGGTATAATGTTTCGAAAGCCATGCTTGCGGTTATAGGCAGATGGGAATTTGTTAATGTCCGGTTGTAGATAACTTGACACCAGATCCGAATTAAAATGCATCAACCGCGTGTGTAGCCGTGATGGTCTCTTTTCGGCGGAGTCCGGGAAGTGAACACGGTCTTTGGGTTATGCTTGACGTAAGTAGAAGTTCAGGATCACTTCTTGATCTTTACTAGTTGACGACCGTTCTGCTTGCTCTCTTCTCGCTCTTATTTGCGTTATGTTAGCCACCATATATGCTGAGTCGCTGCTGCAGCCTCACCACTTTACCCCTTCCTTTCCCTTTAAGCTTTGCTAGTCTTGATACCCATGGTAATGGGATTGCTGAGTCCTCGTGGCTCACAGATTACTACAACAACACTTGCAGGTACAGGTTTATGCGATGATCATGACGCGAGAGCGATGCTTGCTTGCGTTGAGTTCTTCTTCTGCTTCTTCGATCAGGGGATAGGTTCCAGGTCGGCAGCCTGGGCTAGCAGGGTGGATGTCGTTTGAGTTTCTGTTTATGTTTCATCCGTAGTCGGATGTTGCTCTTATGTATTGTGATGATGTATTCGTGTGGCATTGTATGCCTTATGTATGTATCCCCATCTATTATGTAATGTTGATGTAATGATATCCACCTTGCAAAAGCGTTTCAATATGCGGGTCTATCCTTGGTGGGACCTTTGACTTCCTTTTGGATAGGGTCGCATATTGGGCGTGACACTCTCTATGCAGGAAAGGGAGAAAAAGCAAAATGAGCACGGCTCGCCCCGCGACAGCCCGCAGAAGAGGATTCGCATCACCCTCTGGAGTTCAAATGGCCCCCTCTTCACGCTTCACCAAGGTCCAACAGCGGGATGATCTGCCACCCCCCTCGAAGCGGGTGCGGCGGTGCGGTGGCTAATCACGGCCGCCGCTGGAGGAGCTGCCGTCAGAAGGGGAGTCACCGAAGCTTAGCGAGCTGCGGGCACCGCCTAGTGCGGGCCCGTCTTCATCTTCGCCGCGGCTGTCGCTGAGGCTGAGCATCAGGTCGCCATCATCACCCTCGGGGAAGCACCCAACGCGGCGGCCATCTTCTCCGAACGCCTTCACGAAGAGGGTGGCGTCGCCGTCGAACTTGAAGTGCAGGGTGCACCGCTGGCCCAGGCCGCGCGCGCGGGCAAACGTCTGCCAGTCGCGGGCCGAAGCCACATTCCCGGCAAGGGAAACCTCCACCTGCCACCCAAGAGGCCCTGCTGTAGTAGCCGTCCGCCGGAAGCCAGAGCCCGCCAGTGGCACCGGTCGGCAGTTCGCCGGCTAAGAAACGGGGGAGCTGAAGCCAGATATCGGCCGGGTCCTCCTACCAAACGACAAACTCCGGCAACACCTCCGCCGAGTGTAAGCGCGGGCGGGGAGGCCGCACAACCACGGTGCGCCTCCCCCCATCAATCAAGCAGCCTTCACCAAGCAGGGGACCTCCGCCGCGACCACAAGCGGCCACCGCAGGAACCGCGGGATCCTTGCAGGGGCGACCTCGGCCGTGCTTGGACGGAGGGGAGCCAGGCCCCTCCCGGCGAGCCTTCCTCTTCTCCGTGGCCGAAAACCTCTTCGTAGGCACCATAAGACACAACAAGCTGTTGGAGAGGGAGCAAGGAAGAAGATACGGAGCAAGGAGAGATGGACTGGGAGGGCTCATGTTGTTCCGTACTTACAGTCCGGAGGAGGCCAACCGTCGGCCTCCACGATCACAGCTAATCATGACTCGTTTTGCATGCAGGGACCTGTCAAGTCGGGCAGTTGCCGAGGCATCATGGGGAAGCGGAGATGCCCATGTCCAATCAACCGCCATGCGGCGCCCAAGGCCACAGGCTGTTGGGGCCCACGACACTCCGCACTTGCCCCTTCGCTTCCCAGCTAAGCCAAGTCCGAGCGCGCCTTGGGCCCCGGGGCTACTGTCGGCGTTCTAGGAATGGGGGTCCCTAGACTTGCCTGCCTGCGGCCTGTGGCGTTTCTCAAGCGGTGGCCCAGTACGGCCCATCTTCATCTTCTCAAGACCCTCGCGAGGGTCCAAGCCTCGCAGGGCGGACGACAAAAGGCTTCCTCAGGAGTGGCCTCACCAGGCAGGCTCACGAGGAGGTGGAGAGATCAAGGAAGGGGTACCTCGCGAGGTGCCCATGACGCAAGCCATGACGATCGAGGCCAGGCAGGCGCCGGCCTGTGCAGTGTCCTTGTTTCCTCTTTGGTGCAAAGTGGGCAAGCACAGACCGAGGCATCTGGCAAAGGCTACCATTTCGTAATATCCCCAAGCTTAGGCTCTTCTTACTCCTTATTCCTTCATCCATCGTAATATAACCCAAAACTTGAAAACTTCAGTCACACAAAACTCAACAAAACCTTCGTGAGATCCGTAGTATAAGAAAGCAAATCACTACTATAAATACTGTAGCAAACCCATTCATATTTTTTTCTTGCATTATATCTACTGTATTCCAACTTTTCTATAGCAAAAACTCATCAAAGAAGACCATAGAGCCATCAAAACAAGCACACACCGCAAAGAAAACAGAATCTGTCAAAAACAGAACAGTCTATAGAAATCTGGATATTTCGAATACTTCTGAAACTCCAAAAATTCTGAAAACTTAGGACGACCTGAGAATTTTTTATATTAATCTTTTGTAAAAAGAATCAGGACAAAATCACGTTTTTGTGATTTCTGAAAATTATTTTCGTGAGTGCATAAGCTTCTATTTTTCAGCAAGATCAAACAACTATTACCCAAGAAGATCCTAAAGGCTTTGCTTGGCACAAACACTGATTAAAACACAAAAAACAAAATCATAACAGTAGCATAATTGTGCAGACACTCAACAACAGAAAGCAAAAAGCAAAAATAATACTTATTCATTGGATTGCCTCCCAACAAGTGCTATACTTTTACGCCCTTAGCTAGGCATAAGATTTTATTGATGCTCGCATGAAACATAAGAATTGAAGCACAAAGAGAGCATCATAAAACATTTGACAAACACACTTAAGTCTAACATACTTCCTATGCATAGAAATTTTATAGGCAAACACATTATCAAGACAAGAAATGTCTAGCATATGCAAAGGAGAGGAATAAAACATTGACAATCTCAACAAAACGAGAGGTAAATTAGTAACATGAAAATTTCTACAACCATATTTTCCTCTCTCATAATAATTACATGTAGGATCATACTCAAATTCAATAATATAGCTATCATAAATAATATTCTCCTTATGATCCACATGCATAAAAAGTTGACACTCTTCCAAAATAGTGAGATTTTCATCAAATAAAGTCATGATCTCTCCGAGCCCACTTTTATCAAAAATATCATAAGATTGATTATTCCAAAGTAGTGGGATCATTATCACCTAGAGTTGACACTCTTCCAAACCCACTTTCAATATTATCATAAACATATTCATCATGAGGCTTAAATAAATTTTCAAGATCATAAGAAGAATCACCCCAATCATGATCATCGCAATAAGTAGTGGACATATCAAAATTAGCATCCCCAAGCTTGGGGTTTTGCATATCACTAACACAATTGACATTAATAGAATTTATAATAAGATCATTGCAATCATGCTTTTCATTCAAGGAGCTATCATGAATCACTTTATAAATTCCTTCATTCACTAGTAGAAAAAGGACCTAATGTGAGACACATTAGTCCCGGTTCGATTTTGGCCTAGTACTAATGGTACCATTAGTGCCGGTTCGAACGACTATGCATTAATGCTGGTTCATTTTGAACCTTTAGTACCGGTTCGTGCCACGAACCGGTACTAAAGGGGTGGTGGTAGGCTGGCTTCAGGCCGGGGCCCCGCGATCACCTTTAGTACCGGTTCATGGCACGAACCGATACTAAAGGGCTAACCTTTAGTACCGGTTCGTGCCACGAACCGGTACTAAAGGGGTTTGACCTATAGTACCGATTCATGGCACAAACCGGTACTAAAGGGCAATTTTCAAACTCTACCCGCCCCGGTGTATCGCCATTTCAGTTTTGAAAAATACAAAAGAAAATGATAAGAAATTCAAAAAATAAAATTCTTCGACATGTAGTTATATTACTACATCTACTAGTTAGGAAAATTAAAAAACTTAAATTTGGACATGTTTTGCAAAAAGTGGAGGGAAAATGTAAAACTGCTATAACTTTTGCATACGACCTCAGAAAAACACGTATAATATATCAAAAGATTCAGCACGAAAAACCGCATCCGATTTTGATGGCCTATAGCCTGTTTGCAATTTTTTAGAATCCTCAAATTCCAAAAGGAGAAAAAGATATGCTCAAATTTAAGTTTTTTTTAATTTTGGTTAAATCTGGTCAAACTATGGTCAAACTACTTATTCAAGAAGTATTAATGTTACTACATACTTATTCAAGAATATTGGTGTTACTAAATAATTATTTCAATTTTTTGAATTTTGGTCAAATCTGGTCAAATTATGGTCAAACTATGGTCAAACTATGGTCAAACTTATTCAAGAAATTTTAGTGTTACTAAATAATTACTGTTTTTTAGAATAATAGTTTCAAACTTAAACGGTGAAATGTATGACCTAATGCTCAAGCTAAACTACTGAGGGTTAATAGGGTTTACAGCTTACATTTGTCAGGAAAACAACAAGTGCAGACTTGGAAAGTAGGGGGAATAGAACTCCAAAGTTAAGCGTGCTCAGGCTGGGGGAGTGAGAGGATGGGTGACCGGTTGGGAAGTTAGACGATTTGGAAGGAGTGATCCACACTTGAGTAGTTAAGAGGGGCGATTAGAGACTAAATCATCAAATAATTCAGAAAATTGAAAATAAAAAAAAATCCAAAATTTTCAAAAAATAATTTCAAAAAAAATACCTTTAGTACCGCTTGGTAACACCAACCGGTACTAAAGGTCCCCCATACCACGGCGCGAGCTCACGCCACGTTGTGGGCCTTTAGTGGCGGCTCGTGCCGAACCAGTACTAAAGGGGGGGGGGGATTTAGTCTTCACTCTTTAGTGCCGGTTGCAGAACCGGCACTAAAGGCCCTTATGAACCGGTATTAAAGCTCCGTTTTCTACTAGTGATTTAGCACTTCACAACAATTTTGAGATTCATGAAACTTAAGCAAAACTTTATAAAGATAATCTAGTGCAAACAACTCACTAGCAATTGGTTCATCAAGATTGGATCTTTTAAAAAGATTAGCAAGTGGATGCATGCAAGCAAATAGAAGACACATGGTACACAAGCAAATAAGAGATCTGACAAGAAAATGGCGAATGAAAAAGAGGGCGGATAAAACAGCAAAATTTTGTGAAGTGGGGGAAAGGAAAACGAGAGGCAAATGGCAAGTAATGTAAATTGCAAGGAGATGAGATTTGTGATTAGGAACCTGGTATGTGTTGAAGGTCATCCCCGGCAACGGCGCCAGAAATTCCTTTTGATGCGGCTTGAAGCTACGTCAGTATTTCCCCAAAGAAGAAAGGATGATGCAGCACAACGGCGGTAGGTATTTCGCTCAGCTATGAGACCAAGATTATCGAACCAGCAGGACAACATAGACCACTCCTGCACACAAATAATAAATACTCGCAACCCGACGTGTATTTAGTCTTCACTCTTTAGTGCCGGTTGCAGAACCGGCACTAAAGGCCCTTATGAACCGGTATTAAAGCTCCGTTTTCTACTAGTGATTTAGCACTTCACAACAATTTTGAGATTCATGAAACTTAAGCAAAACTTTATAAAGATAATCTAGTGCAAACAACTCACTAGCAATTGGTTCATCAAGATTGGATCTTTTAAAAAGATTAGCAAGTGGATGCATGCAAGCAAATAGAAGACACATGGTACACAAGCAAATAAGAGATCTGACAAGAAAATGGCGAATGAAAAAGAGGGCGGATAAAACAGCAAAATTTTGTGAAGTGGGGGAAAGGAAAACGAGAGGCAAATGGCAAGTAATGTAAATTGCAAGGAGATGAGATTTGTGATTAGGAACCTGGTATGTGTTGAAGGTCATCCCCGGCAACGGCGCCAGAAATTCCTTTTGATGCGGCTTGAAGCTACGTCAGTATTTCCCCAAAGAAGAAAGGATGATGCAGCACAACGGCGGTAGGTATTTCGCTCAGCTATGAGACCAAGATTATCGAACCAGCAGGACAACATAGACCACTCCTGCACACAAATAATAAATACTCGCAACCCGACGTGTAAAAGGGTTGTCAATCCCTTTCGGGTAGCGCCGCCCCAAGATAGGCAAACAGACATGAAATAAATTGTAGTAGATTGATAGATCGAATGCCAAATAATAAATAAGAATAAATTGCAACAAGGTATTTTTGTATTTTCGGTTTAATTGATATTAAAATAAAGGCAAAGGAAAAGTAGATCGTGAAGGCAAATAATATGAGAAAGAGACCCGGGGGCCATAGGTTTCACTAGTGGCTTCTCTCGAAAAAAATAGCAAATGGTGGGTAAACAAGTTATTGTTGGGCAATTTGATAGAACTTCAAATAATCATGATGATATCCAGTCAATGATCATTATATAGGCATCACGTCCAACATTAGTAGACCGACTCCTGCCTGCATCTACTACTATTAGTCCACACATCGACCTCTATCCAGCATGCATCTAGTGTATTAAGTTCATGGAGAAATGGAGTAATGCAATAAGAATGATGAAATGATGTAGACAAGATCTATCTATGGAGAGATATTCCCCATCTTTTTATCCTTACTAGCAACGATACATATGTGTCGGTCCCCATTCTGTCACTGGGATCAAGCAGCGTAAGATCGAACCCACTACAAAGCACCTCTTCCCATGGCAAGATAAATAGATCAAGTTGGACAAACAAAACCCAAATATCGGAGAAGAAATACAAGGCTATAAGCAATCATGCATATAAGAGATCAATGAAACTCAAATAACTTTCATGGATATAAAAAGATAGATCTGATCATAAACTCAAAGTTCATCCGATCCCAACAAACACACCGCAAAAAGAGTTACATCATATGGATCTCCAAGAGACCATTGTATTGAGAATCAAATGAGAGAGAGGAAGCCATCTAGCTACTAACTACGGACCCGAAGGTCTACAAAGAACTACTCACGCATCATCGAAGAGGCACCAATGGAAGTGGTTAACCCTCCATGATGGTGTCTAGATTGGATCTGGTGGTTCTGGACTCTGCGGTGGCTAGAATTGATTTTCGTCAACTTCCCTAGGGTTTCTGGAATATCGGGGTATTTATAGAGCAAAGAGGCGGTCCGGGGGGCACCCGGGGTCGGCACAAGCCACTAGGGCATGCATAGGCCTCCTGGCACGCCCTGGTTGGTTGTGCTCCCCTCGGAGCACCCCCGAGGCGCTGCCTTGGCCCATTGGGTGTCTTCTGGTCCATAAAAAATCTTCGTGAAGTTCCGTTGAATTTGGCTCCGTTTGGTATTGATTTCCTGCTATGTAAAAAACATGCAGAAAATAGCAACTGGCACTTGGCACTATGTCAATAGGTTACTATCAAAAAATGATATAAAATGATTATAAAACATGCAAGATTGATAATATAACAACATGGAACGATAAAAAATTATAGATACGTTGGAGACATATCAGCCTACAGGTTTAAGATTGAAAAAATATAAGTGCCCCGTAATGCCCTTTCTTGTCCCTCTCCTCCTAGGCACGATCGTCGAAGGCGAGGAGGGCAAAATGAGCGCCTGGGCAGGAGCCCAGCCCGCCCCCCTCGGGCTCCAGGAGAGGTAGCCCGGCGGGAGCAGGGGAGCACTGGGGAACGCGTCGATGGAGAGCACAGCGGAGGCGACACGTCGACCACCGCCACCAGGGCCAGCAGGATGCGGCAGGGCTAACGGAGCTGCAGCCCGAGAGGAAGCCTGCCGGGTAATTCCTGCTTGTCCTCGAGTAGGTAAATGATAAAAGAAATAATTTATGAAATGTGAATGCTAGCAGGTGCACAAGTTTGATCAATCATAATTTCAATCACCTTTTCTAACATCAATATATGTCATAACAGTAGCTCATCTCATAAAACTTCTCATGATCAAGCAACAAGCTATTCACATGTTAAAGCTTAGACCATGAACTTTCTTGAAAACTAACAAACTATGTTCTTAGTCGTCAAACAATTGCAATACATCTTATTTTCAGGAAGGGTCTATGTAAGAACTTTGATTTAGCAAATCCCGCATACTCAACTATCATATAGTCTTCCATGATTGCTACCACTCAAAGCATATTTTTAGAACAAATAGCATCCATCGAACACAGAGAAAGATAGGGGCTTAATGTTTCGCCTCCCAACTTATTTATCATATAGATAATTGTCAACAATAATAATTCATGATCAAATATATTTGAATGGCCATATATGCTTAGATCTTTCCCCATCACATGATGCTTGCCAACTAAAAAGTAGGTTGGAATGAGAAGGAATGCTACTAACTCTTGCATAACAGTAAAAGATATGCCCTTCGCAGAGGGAAGCAGAGATTTGGAGAGGTGCCAGAGCTCGAAGCTTTAAAAAGCAGATGCAAATAATTTTGAGAGGTTTGCTTTCATTATTAACATAACGACCAAGAGTTCCCAATATCTTCCATGCTAGATACATTATAGGCGGTTCCCAAACAGAATGGTAAAGTTTTTACTCCCCCACCACCGACAAGCACATTCCACGGCTGGTCCGAAACAACGGGTACCATCCAACTATCAACAATCCTGGGGGAGGTTTGTTTGCAATTATATTTGATTTGATTTTAGCATGGAACTGGGCATCCCGGTTACCAGCCATTTTCTCGTGAATGGTGAGCGGAGTCCACTCATCATGAGAATAACCCACCTAGCATGGAAGATAGTGACAGCCCCTAGTTGCTACAAGAGTGATTCGGGCATACAAAGCAGATTATTATTTGAAGGTTTAGAGTGTGGCACATGCAAATTTAGTTGGAATGGCAGGTAAATACCGCATATAGGTAGATATGGTGGACACTCATGGCAGAAACTTGGTTCAAGGATTTTGGATGCACAAGCAGTATTCCCGCTTAGTACAGAAATTTTGGCTAGCAAAGGATTCTAAATAGCAATCACCACATGTTGGAGGATCTATAACAATATAACTTCTATACAAATATACCCAAACATAACTCATTAAGTTGTCTTGTCCAACTTCAACTAATTTGATCAAGTTTGAAAATAACTAATGGGGCTCAAAATCATAGAAGATGTCCAAGATAGTATATTTATATGTGAAATATCTCTTCCTTCAATATTATTTCATGAATTGTTCAAGTGACCAATACTATGTTTGCTAACTTCCAATAAATTTACCACCTACACTTCTTATATGCGAAGTCATTACTCCCCATGGGATAAGCATACAAAACATATATAATTTTATATTTATGATATTCAAATCATTCAATCATTTACTCATAGGATATAAGTGAAGCATACGAGTAAATGACAAACTACTCCAAAAAGATATAAGTGAAGATCAATGAGTTGTTAAATAATTATGTGGCTATGTGAAGACTCTCTCTCATTTAAGAATTTCAGATCTAATGTATTTTATTCAAATAGCAAGCAAAACAAAAGAAAATAAAATGACATTGCAAGGATAGCACAACTCATGTGATGAAGCAAAAACTTATGCTCAACCGATACTAACCGATAATTGTTGAAGAAGAAAGGTGGGATGCCTACCAGGGCATCCCCAAGCTTAGATGCTTGAGACTTCTTGAAATATTATATTATGATGCCTTGGGCATCGACAAGCTTGAGCTTTTGTGTCTCCTTAATTCCTCTCATATCATGGTTTCCCTAAATCTTCAAAAAAAATCATCCACACAAAACTCAACAAGAACTCGTGAGATAAATTAGTATAAACCAATGCAAAAACCTTATCATTCTCTACTGTAGCAAATCACAAAAATTATTAACATTGCATACTAAATGCCTCTACATATTCAATACTCCTATCCTCAAATAGAATCATTAAACAAGCAAACATATGCAAACATAACAACAATCTGCCAAAACAGTACAGTCTGTAAAGAATGCAAGAGGAACCATACTTCCCTAACTCCAAAAATTCTGAAAAATTACCATATTGTAAATAATTTATCATATCTTGGTGTGAAAAAAATTCAACATTTTATAACATTCTGACTCTTCTCGGGAATTTTTGTAACAGCGATAAACTTTCTGTTTCCAAACAGCAACATATAGACTTGCAAAATAAGCATGGTAAAGGCTATACTTGATATTTTTATTGAACTAAAAGATATAAAACATGTCTCTGAATAACAGCAAGCAAATGTAAACAAAAGAAAATGACACTCCAAGCAAAACACATATCATGTGGTGAATAAAAATATAGCTCCAAGTAAAGTTACTGATGAACGAAGACGAAAGAGGGGATGCCATCCGAGGCATCCCCAAGCTTAGGCTCTTGGTTGTCCTTGAATATTGCCTTGGGGTGCCTTACACATCCCCAAGATTAGGCTCTTGCCACTCCTTATTCCATAGTCCATCGAATCTTTACCCAAAACCTGAAAACTTCACAATAGAAAACTCATAAGCTCCGTTAGTATAAAAAAATAAATCACCAATTTTGGTGCTCTTGAGAACTCATTCTAAATTCATATTGGTGTAATGTCTTCTGTATTCCAACTTCTCTATGGTTCATACCCTCCGACACTACTCATAGATTCATCAAAATAAGCAAACAACACATAGAAAACAGAATCTGTCAAAAACAGAACAGTCTGTACTAATCTGCAACTCTCGAATACTTCTGTAACTCCAAAAATCCTGAGAAATTAGGAAGTCCTAAGAAATTTGTTTATTAATATTCTGCAAAAAGAATCAACTGAAAAGCACGTTCCTGTGATTTACGAAAATTATTTTTGTGCGTGCAAACGTTTCTGTTTTTCAGCAAGATCAAATTAACTATCACCGTAGGCCATCCTAAAGGTATTACTTGGCACGAACACTAATTAAAACACAAAAACCACATCTAACCAGAGGCTAGATGAATTATTTATTACTAAATAGGAGCAAAAATCAATGAACAAAAATAAAATTGGGTTGCTCCCCAACAAGCGCTAACGTTTAATGCCCTTAGCTAGGCATGATGATTTCAATGATGCTCACATAAAAGATAAGAATTGAAACATAATGGGGGCATCATGAAGAATATAACTAGCACATTTAAGCCTAACCCACTTCCTATGCATAGGGATTTATTTGAGCAAACAACTTATGGGAACAAGAATCAACTAGCATAGGAAAGCAGAACAAGCATAGCTTCAAGATTTTCAACACATAGAGAGGAAACTTGATATTATTGCAATTACTACATGCATATGTTCCTCCCTCGTAATAATTTTCAGTAGCATCATGAATGAATTCAACAATATAACCCTCACATCAAGCATTCTTTTCATGATCTACTTGCATAGGAATTTTACTACTCTCCACATAAGCAAATTTCTTCTCATGAATAGTAGTGGGAGCAAACTCAACAAAATAACTATCATGTGAGGTATAATCCAATTGAAAATTAAAATCAAGATGACAAGTTTCATTGTTATCATTAATCTTTATAGCATACATGTCATCACAATAATCATCATAGATAGCAACTTTGTTCTCATAATCAATTGGAACCTCTTCCGAGATAGTGGATTCATCACTAAATAAAGTCATGGCCTCTCCAAATCCACTTTCATAAACATAGTCATCATAAATAGGAGGCATGCTTTCATCATAATAAATTTGCTCATCAAAACTTGGGGGACTAAAAATATCATCTTCATCAAACATAGCATCCCCAAGCTTGTGGCTTTGGATATCATTAGCATCATGGATATTCAAGTAATTCATACTAACAACATTGCAATCATGCTCATCATTCAAAATTTTAGTGCCAAATATTTTAATGCATTCTTCCTCTAGCAATTGAGCACAATTATCTGAATCCTTATTTTCACTAAAGACATTAAAAAGATGAAGCATATGAGGCACCCTCAATTCCATTTTTTGTAATTTTATTTTATAGACTAAACTAGTGATAAAAAAAGAACCTAAAAGATTTTGATTGCAAGATCTAAAAATATACCTTCAAGCACTAACCTCCCCGGCAACGGTGCCAGAAAAGAGCTTAGTTGATAGGGTGTTAGTGCCGCTTACCTAGACTCCCCGGCAACGGCGCCAGAAAAGAGCTTGATGTCTACTACACAACCTTCTTCTTGTAGACGTTGTTGGGCCTCCAAGTGCAGAGGTATTCAGGACAGTAGCAAATTTCCCTCAAGTGGATGACCTAAGGTTTATCAATCTGTGGGAGGCGTAGGATGAAGATGGTCTCTCTCAAACAACCTTTCAACCAAATTGCAAAGAGTCTCTTGTGCCCCCAACACACCCAATACAATGGTAAATTGTATAGGTTCACTAGTTCGGCGAAGAGATGGTGATACAAGTGCAATATGGATGATAGATATAGGTTTTTGTAATCTGAAAATATAAAAATATCAAGGTAGAAAGTGGTAAAGGTGAGCGAAAACGGTATTGCAATGCTTCGAAACAAGGCCTAGGGTTCATACATTCACTAGTGCAAGTTCTCTCAACAATAATAACATAACTGGATCATATAACTATCCCTCAACATGCAACAAAGAGTCACTCCAAAGTCACTAATAGCGAAGAACAAACAAAGAGATTATTTTAGGGTACCAAACCACCTCAAAGTTATTCTTTCTAATCGATCTATTCAAGAGTTTGTACTAAAATAACACAAAGCTATTCTTTCCATTCGATCTATCCTAGAGTTCGTACTAGAATAACACCTTAAGACACAAATCAACCAAAACCCTAATGTCACCTAGATACTCCAATGTCACCTCAAGTATTCATGGGTATGATTATACGATATGCATCACACAATCTCAGAGTCATCTATTCAACCAACACAAAGAACTTCAAAGAGTGCCCCAAACTTTCTACCGGAGAGTCCAAAAACGTGTGACAACCCCTATGCATAAGTTCACAAGGTCACTGAACCTGCAAGTTGATCACCAAAACATACATCAAGTAGATCACGTGAATATCCCATTGTCACCACAGATAAGCACATGCAAGACATACATCAAGTGTTCTCAAAGCCTTAAAGACTCAATCCAATTAGATAACTTCAAAGGGAAAATTCAATCCATTACAAGAAGATAGAGGGGGAGAAACATCATAAGATCCAACTATAATAGCAAAGTTCGCGATACATCAAGATCGTGCCGAATCTAGAACACGAGAGAGAGAGAGAGAGAGAGAGATCAAACACATAGCTACTAGTACATACCCTCAGCCCCGAGGGTGAACTACTCCCTCCTCGTCATGGAGAGCGCCGGGATGATGAAGATGGCCACCGGTGATGGATCCCCCCTCCGACATGGTGCCAGAACAGGGTCCTGATTGGTTTTTGGTGGCTACAGATGCTTGTGGCGGCGGAACTCCTGATCTAGGTTATTTTCTAGGGGTTTCTGTATTTATAGGAATTTTTGGCGTCGGTCTCACGTCAGGGGGGTCTTCGAGTCATCCACGAGATAGGGGGGCACGCCCAGGGGGGTAGGGCGTGCCCTCCACCCTCGTGGATGGCTCGGGACTCTTTTGGCCCAACTCTTTTACTCCGGGGGCTTCTTTTGGTCCATAAAAAATCATCAAAAATTGGCACATCAATTGGACTCCGTTCGGTATTCCTTTTCTGTAAAACTCAAAAGCAGGGAAAAAACAGAAACTGACACTGGGCTCTAGGTTAATAGGTTAGTCCCAAAAATCATATAAAATAGCATATAAATGCATATAAAACATCCAAGATAGATAATATAATAGCATGAATACTTCACCGGGGTCTAGCTGGGAGACTGCAGGAGGAGCCAGGGAGCACCACCCCCGCCTCTGCATCCAACTCCTTGGCAAATCACATTGCCAGGAAGGAGATGCAGATGCAGATGATGGTGCTGCCGCCTGATGAAGATGGTGTGGGCGGCGCTCAGGCAGAGTCAAAGTCGTCGCCCTCCCGCCCTCTACCGTCATCATCATCATCACTGTCCTCCTTATTGCTTTTGCTCGAGGAGGAGCTTTCGTCATTGGTTGAGCTCTGCGGAGCACCCTAAGCGACATCCCGAGCGCCATGGCGACCTTGACCTCCCCCTCCCTCCCCCTCTCTCGGCGGGCTCCACCACCGCAGGGTCGGGAGGATAAGGGATGCGCCGTCGAGTAGAAGCCCTCGTCGGCGCTGCTGGACACCACCGCGCCCTCGCCCTCTCACCATGGCTAAAATAGAAGCCTTGCGGGAGGGAAGAAGGAGAAGCGTGTGCGGAGAAGCACTGCCGCTGCCCCTTTTTATAGGAAGATAAGGCAGGGGGCTAGCTTCTCACACAGGAAACGACCGCCCTACTCCTCCAGTACAGCCTATCTACACCATCTGTGGCTCTAAGAATCAAGGCCGGCCCTCTGCTCCAACCATCGGCGCCCGGTTTTCGGCCATGGCACTCCTCCCCGTGCCCTCCGCATCCACCACCTACCACGCCCAATGCATGCAGAACACGTGGCAGGTGTGTGCAAAACAAGAGGCAAGTGGAATGGCAGTTTTCCGCCCCATGATCGTGGGACGTGGGCAATCCATGGGCCACGACCGAAGTTTTTCCGCAATGTTATGAACGACGTGCGGGAAGATCGAAAACTGACCCAAGATCCATATTAATGAAGAAGCAAAGAAGACCTCAAGAGGCCAGCCTCTTCAGCACCCCCACTTGTGCACTTATTAGGCCCTACCCCGAGATGCTCGGCAACGCGTTCGTGGCAGGCCCTGGGGCTTCTGTTAGTGCAACAAACCCTAGATCCATTGCCTAGACTGTGCACAAGCACAGGAACAGGATTGAGGCTCCAACCCAAGTCAGAGTACAAGAGACCGAGATCTTCGAAGGACCAACATGCAGATTAAGAGGACCGAAGTCAAGCTAGAGAAGCAAGTTACCACTAGGAGAAAAGCCTCCCTTGTCGGGCGGGCGAGCTCGACAAGGATGGGGTCACCCCGGAAGAAGAGGTCCAAGATGTCCCAGCAGGGCCTGTCGGGGCTCACGGAGGCAAAAACCACCTCACCCAACCACTCCGCCACGACCCACGTCGTCAATCAATGCGGTGTCAAGCTGTAAAGTGGCTAAGTGGCAGCCATCCACCACATGGCAGCCTCTTTCTACAGGAAATGCCTACAGATGACACCCGTCCTGCGACGTGTCAAGCAAGTCGGAGTAGAGCCGGCGAAACAGCCCGGCAAGGTTTGTCGAGCAACCAATGATGTGATGTTAAGCGATGCATTTAATGCACCCTGTCAGCCTACAGAGTTAGGTATGATAGCACTGTTTTCTATCTTATTAGTGCATAATGACTACTTTGCCATTGTGGTAACCCCTTGATCTATAAAAGGAGGCCCATGACAACCATAGAAAGGGTTAGAAGGTTGGATAACTCACACCCCCATACGCACGTAGCCACTGTTTCCCATGCCGGTCAAGTGTACCATGCGCCACCACCACTCTTCTACCATCAATCCACCAAAGAATGAGTAGGCCTCACGATGGCCAGAACCCGGGTAAAATTGCATGCGTGATCTCTGCCGTGCTGCCCCACACTCGTCTGCTCTTTGTGCAACATGATGTCCCCCTGCCGAACCAGCAAGGGGTCATCTGGTCCCATAGGTGGCTGTGGTTTCCCACGACATGTTATGAGAAATATTTATTGCAGCTAACTGCTCATCAGGAAAACTATCATCAATAGGTAGTGGGCCAGCAAGCACATTTTCTAGGCTAGATAATTTATCAACTACGAGGTTCTCAGCTCCTTTTCTATTAGTGATATGTAAATCAAATTCTTGTAGCAAGAGAACCCATCGAATAAGTCTAGGTTTAGCATCTTTCTTTTCCATAAGACATATTATAGCAGCATGATAGGTGTGAACAATTACTTTTGAATGAACAATGTAAGATCTAAATTTATCACAAGCAAACACCACTGCTAGGAATTACTATTTAGTAGTTGCATAATTTTGTTGAGCACCGTCTAGAGTTTTACTAGCATAATGAATAACATTTAGTTTCTTATCAACTCTTTGTCCTAGAACAACACCAATAGCATAATCACTAGCATCACACATAATTTCAAAAGGCAAGTTCCAGTCAGGTGGTTGAACTACAAGTGCAGAAATTAAGGCTTTCTTGAGTGTTTCGAAGGCTTCTAAAAACTCATCATCAAAAACAAAAGGAACTTCCTTTTTCAAAATATTTGTAAGAGGCCTAGAAATTTTAGAGAAGTCTTTGATAAATCTCCTATAGGAACCAACATGACCTAGGAAACTACAAATACCTTTGTTATCTTTAGGACATGGAATTTTCTCAATTGCATCAACCTTAGCTTTGTCCACTTCAATACATCTTTGAAAAAATTTATGGCCCAAAACAATACCTTCATTAACCATAAAGTGGCACTTCTCCCAATTCAAGACAAGATTTGTTTGCTCGCATCTCTGCAAAACTCGATCAGGATTTCTTAAACAATCATCAAAAGACTTCCCATATACAGAGAAGTCATCCATGAAAGCCTCAACAATCTTTTCACAAAAGTTAGAGAATATAGCATCCATACATCTTTGAAAGGTAGAAGGTGCATTGCATAAATCAAAAGGCATACATCTATAAGCATAAGTTCCAAAGGGACAAGTGAAAGTGGTCTTTTCTTGATCAGGTTGAGAAACAGGTATTTGTTAAAAACCAGAATATCCATCAAGGAAGCAAAAATGTGTGTGCTTAGATAATCTTTCTAGCATTTGATCGATAAAAGGCAGAGGGTAATGATCCTTTCTAGTTGCTTTGTTTAATTTTCTAAAATCAATTACCATTCTATAGCATGTAACAATTCTTTGTGGAATAAGTTCATTCTTATCATTAGGAACAACAGTAATACCTCCTTT
Organism: Triticum aestivum; assembly: GCF_018294505.1. Taxonomy (NCBI): domain Eukaryota; kingdom Viridiplantae; phylum Streptophyta; class Magnoliopsida; order Poales; family Poaceae; genus Triticum; species Triticum aestivum. Next base: position 623,883,964 of record NC_057801.1, read on the forward strand.
CTTAGGGACACAATGAACAAGACTTACCCATCTACTATGAGCTATAGGATAGATTATACCTGCTTCGAGAAGTTTTAAGATTTCCGTTCTTACCACTTCCTTCATTTTCGAATTTAACCGATGTTGGTGATCAACAACGGTGTTAGCATCAGGTTCCATATTAATCTTGTGCTGACATAGAGTGGGACTAATGCCCTTTAAATCATCAAGAGTATATCCAATAGTAGCTCAGTGCTTCCTTATAACTTTCAATAATCTTTCTTCTTCATGTTCTGAAAGGTTAGCATTAATAGTAACATTATATATCTTCTTTTCATCAAGATAAGCATATTTCCAAGTGTCTGGAAATTGTTGTAATTCAAACACAGGATCACCTTTATGGAGGAGGACCTCCTAGAGTTTCAATAGGCAAATTGTGTTTAAGCAGAGGACATTGTTCAAAGAAAATCAGATTCTATTTCATTTCTTTCATGCATATGTAAATCATTTTCATGGTCTAACAAATATTGTTCTAGTGGATCAGTAGGTGGCACAAAATAGAAGCAAGACCAATTATTTCATCCTTACTAGCTATACAATTCTTTTTCATGATGCTTTCTACTAAAATTGGAAAAATTAAAATCATGAGACTCACCACCAAAACTAACACCGACAGTTTGTCTTACACAATCTATTCTAGCATTGACGGTGTTCAAGAAAGTTGTACTAAAAATAATGGGACAAAAGTCATCTTGTGGGGAACCAAGAACAAGAAAATCTGTAGGATATTTTATTTTCCCACACAAGACTTCAACATCTCTAACAATCCCAAGTTGTGTGATGGTGTCTCTATTAGCAAGTTTAATAGTGGCATATATTTCTTCTATTTCAGCGGGTGCTATGTCAATCATAATTTCTTGATATAAAGTAAAGGGAATAGCACTCACGCTAGCACCTATGTCACATAAACCATGATAACAATGATCTCCTATTTTAACTGAGACAACGGGCATGCCAACAACTGGTTTAGGATTATCCATTCTATCATGTTTGGCAATTCTAGTAGCTTCATTACAAAAGTAAATAACATGCAAATCTATATTTTCTTCCTAGAGATCCTTAACCATAGCAACACTAGGCTCTACTTTAATTTTTTCATCAGGTTTAGGTGTTCTAACATAACTTTTGTTGAGCACAGTTGAAACTTTAGCATGTTCCTTTATCCTAACAGGGAAAGGTGGTTTCTCAATATAAGCAGTAGGAACAACTGTATCAACATTATAAATTATGGTTTCTTGTTTAGCTGGTACCGGTTCTTTAATTTCTTCTTTAATAGGTGGGTGATATTTAAACCACTTCTCTTTAGGGAGATCAACAAGAGTAGCAAATGATTCACAAAAGGAGGCTACTATCTCACAGTCAAGTCCATATTTAGTGCTAAACTTTCGAAAAGCATCGGTATTCATAAAAGATTTAACACAATCATATTTAAGCTTAATACCTGACTCTTTACCTTCGTCGAGTTCCCAATCTTCAGAGTTGCGTTTAATTCTTTCCAAAATATCCCACCAGAATTCAATAGTCTTCTTTTATAAAAGAACCAACACAAGAAGTATCAAGCATGGATCAATCATTATGAGAAAGCTGAGCATAAAAATTCTGGATAATAATTTCTCTTGAGAGCTCATGATTGGGGCATGAATATAACATTGACTTAAGCCTCCCCCAAGCTAGAGCGATACTTTCTCCTTCACTAGGCCAAAAATTATATATGTAATTCCAATCACGATGGACTAGATGCATGGGATAAAAAAATTGGTGGAACTCCAATTTCAATCGATCCAATTCCAAGATCCATATCATCGCATAGCATATACCATGCCAATGCTTTTACCTTCATATCCGGGTAAACCTGCAAGCTTAAACAATCCATAAATTTGTTCCACATACATCAAGTGCATATCAGGATGTTCGGTTCCATCTCCTGCATAAGGATTAGCTAGCAGTTGTTCTATCATACCCGAAGGAATTTCATATTCAATATTTTCAGTAGGTGCAGTAGGTTGAGGGGTAGCTAATTGTGGTTCCGTTCGAGTTGAATATACCCCGTACAAACCCCTCAAACGATTGTTTTCCATAGTAACAAGTGATAGTAAATTTCAGCACACTATATAAATGTTTCCTTACCAAAGGCGCTTCACTCCTCGGCAACAGCGCCAGAAAATAGCCTTGATGACCCACAAGTATATGGGATCAATTGTAGCTCTTTTCGATAAGTTAGAGTGTCGAACCCAACGAGGAGCAGAAGGAAATGACAAGTGGTTTTCAGCAAGGTAATGTCTGCAAGTGCTGAAATCATAAGTAACAGAGTAGATTGATAGCAAGATAATTTGTAACGAGCAAGTAAAGCTAATAGTAACAAAAGTGCAGTAAGATAGCCAAATCCTTTTAATGCGAAGGACAGGCCGAAACGGTCTCTTATAGTAAGCAAAGCGTTCTTAAGGGTACACGGGAATTTCATCTAGCCACTTTCATCATGTTGGTTCGATTCGTGTTCGCTACTTTGATAATTTGATATGTGGGTGGACCGGTGCTTATGTGTTGTTCTTATGTCACGCCCCTAGTTCTGGTATGCACTAGGCTAGCCCTTCATGTGAGCATCATGTTTAACTTCTAATGAAATTTGAATTGAGGAATTTTCAGAAACCTCAGAAGACCACTAAAAATAACCAACATTTAATTCTCATCAAAGTCCAAGAAAATGTTCCTGTTATTCTGTGAAAATATTGGCATGAGGTAAAACTCAAACCAATATTTTTGGAGGCACAGAAATAATTTATTTTGGGCCTTTGATTTAAATCAATAACATATTTGGGTTGGAATTATTTCTGCTATATAAGAAATAATGTTCAAATATTTTTGTAAATTTGCTTGTGGCCTTGGACTATCTCTCTGAGCTCACACAAAAATTTACAGAAAGTTTTAAAATGATTTAGTTCTCAAACTAAATCAAAACAAAATAACAGAAAATAAAAATAGGAAAAGAACAGAGGCTCACCTGGAACTTACCTGGCGCCCACCAAGCCCACCTGGGCCTCACCTGTGCGGCCCAGGAGCCGGCCCAGCCCACTTGGCCTGGTGCCAGTCATCCCCAACCTCTGGCAGTAGGCAGAGGAGGGACAACGCACGGCGCGCGCGCGGGCGCCACGCCACCAGGCTGCCTGCCTGCGTCGCCTCGCCACCGCGACGCCTCGTGTCTTCTCCCCGGTGCCGCCCCGACCCCCTGGACCCCCTCGCTCTCTCCCTCTCCCTTGTTCCCCTCCTCTGTCTCGTTCTCTCACGCACACCCGAACACGTCGTCACTGCCGTTCGTCACCACCGCGGCCACCGGCCAGCGCTAGACCCATGGACCAGCCCCCGAGCTCCGCTGTGCCACCCTCGTCCTCTCCGTCAGCTCACATGGCTGGAAGAGCTCCAACACGCCGTCCCCGACCACTTCTTCATCGTCGGCCGCCATGGATCTCCATCGCTAACTCGCCGCCGTCCGAGCTTCCCCGAGCACGCCGAGTCCACCACTGCACTCCACGTGAGCTCCTGATCATCCTCCCCCTCTCCGTTCTCTCTCTAGCATGCCGTAGCCGCCACGCCTCTCTCACCCGACAGCACGCCGCCACACGAGCTCGTCGCCGGCGACGCTCCGGTGGCCATTTGGTTCCGTGCGTGCCTCCGTTGTGTTCGTGAGCTCTCATAGAACACGTAGGTGCTAACCGTAGATCCTCCCGTGCTCGGCGTCGTCGTTTTCATCGGCGCCCGAACTCCGGCCGCCGCCACAACCTCGCTTCCGGCGAACACTGGCCACCCCGCACCCTTCCGTTGGTTCCCCTGGATGCGCGCGGCCACGGGCTTCCTCCTGGTGGCCTTCGCACATCCAGCCGTCGCCTGCAGCTCAAGTCTGGCGAGTTGCCACCGCAGTTTAGGTCGCCGCTGGCCAAACTCCAGCGTGCCGACGTGGGCGCGTAGTTAGTGCTAATCAACGCCAGCTAAACCACCCTTAGACACTGACAGCGGGCCTCGTAGCGGGTCAAACCCCGAGTCAATGCGGGATTAGTGTATGTCTCACTAACCAGTGGACACCACGGGTCGGGTTTGACCCTGTTGACCTTGCTGACGTCATGCTGTCATTATGCTGACGCAGTAAGTGATTTTCTGGATTTTAATTAAACCAGGAAATTCGAGAAAATAGTATAAACTTCTAAAAATCATATAAAATCAACCGTAACTCCAAATGAGATAAATTATATATGAAAAATGATCAGAAAAATCCAATCTATCCATCTGTACCATTTTCATGCATGTTAGAACAACTTATGACTACTGTTTAGGACAATTCAATTAAAGGGCATTTAAACCTTCACATATGGAGTTTGAATTTGAATCTTGGATTCAAACCAACTTCATTTAACTTGTTGCTAGTTGCATTAGCTCAAATCACAGCATATTGCCATGTCATGATCATGCATCATATTGTGCATTGCATTGATTGTGTTCTTCCTTGTTTGCCGGTGTTTGTCCCCTCCCGATAGACGTGGTTCTGACAATGAGTTCGATGACACCGATGAAGAACTATATTATCTTTAGAAGTGCTAGGCAAGCAAAACCCCCTTGTTCATTCCGATAAAATCCCACTCTCTCGCCCCTGCTCTCTTTTACTACATTAGGACAACACCGATTCATCTGTTATTTGCTGCGGTAGCTGAACCCCTTTATCCTTTGCATGACCTGTCATTGCCATAGTAAATAGATGAAACCCACTAGCATGAGTAGGAGTTGTTTGAGCCCTGATGTGCCTACTCATTCATGCTTGTTGTCATGCCTGCTATTGCTTAGAGTTGTGTTAGGTCTGATTCATCGGGGATGAATCGGAGGTGTGTGAACATGTCCTACTGTTGAGAGCTAAGTGTGTGAACACAATTTGGTAAAGGTAGCGGTGAGAGGCCATGTAGGAGTACATGGTGGGTTGTCTCATTGCAACCGTCCTCAGGAACTGAGTTCTGTGCTTGTGATCCATGAACAGTTACTACCACACATTGGGTTCCGGTAACTCGACCCCTCTCGAATTATTAATCAACATGATCTCTGTCCAGGAGTTGCAACTAGTTTCTGGTGTTTGTAGGTAGTGTTAGTAGTCTACCAAGTGGCACCCGGTACAGGTGGGCTTGAGACAGACTAGGCACAGTGGCACGGTGTACCAAGTGGCACCCGGATGGTGGGCTTGGGAACCCTGCTCACATCGTTTGGGGCCGTGAGCGACACCCCGGCCGGATCTCCTTGCGGATGGAACCCGAATAGGCGATAAACTTGGACGAGAGACTTGTGTGGTTAGTCAGGTCGTGGCCGACACCCTCGCTGGTCTTCCGCTTGAAGGTTGCCGAGTACATGTCGTGTAAACGGCGGTAAGTGGTGAGAGCGTGTGTGAAGAAGTACACCCCTGCAGGGTTAATATGATCTATTCGAATAGCCATGTCCGTGGTAAAGGACTTCTGGGTTGCCTGTACAGTTCATAGACAAGTGAAAGTGGATACTCTAAAATACGCAAGATAAGCGTGAGTGCTATGGATGGCGTTCTCGTAGGGAGACGGGAGCGGATCCATAGTGGTGTATTGATATGGTGAATATGTGGACTCGGGTGCGCCACCTCAAAAGAGTTACTTGCAGTCGTAGTTCAGGATAGCCACCGAGTCAAAGCTGGCTTGCTGAAGTTAAACCCCACCATCCCCTTGTTGATAATGATGCATATGTAGTTAGATCTGATGTAAGTCTTGCTGGGTACATTTGTACTCACGTTGCCTAATTTATGTTTTTGCAGAGAGACTTCAGTCTCGCTAGTAGTTCGGCGTGGACTTCGACGTTTAGCTTGTTACCTCAGCTACGATCTTGTGCCCTCGGCAGGATTTGGTAGATAGTCAGGCTTCTTAGCCTTTTTCTTTTGTAGATGTCTGTACCCAGACATGTTAAGCTTTCGCATGTGCTTTGACTTGTATGCTCTGATTGTTGGGTCATGAGACCCATGTTTGTAATATCTCGCTCCTCGGAGCCTAATGAATAAATACTTGAGTTGTAGAGTCATGTTGTGATGCCATGTTGTATTTGCACATATCAAGCATATTGTGTGTATGTTATTGAAATGCTTGGTATGTGTGGGATCTGACTATCTAGTTGTTTATCCTTAGTAGCCTCTCTTACCGGGAAATGTCTCCTAGTGTTTCCACTGAGCCATGGTAGCTTGCTACTACTCCGGAACACTTAGGCTGGCCGGCATGTGTCCTTCTTCGTTCCTGTGTCTGTCCCTTCGGGGAAATGTCACGCGATGAATACCGGAGTCCTGGCAGCCCAGTGCTACAGCCTGGATTCACTCGCTGATGACCGACACGTTCGATGCTGGGTCATGGATGCCTGTCCCTGTAAGTTTGTGCCACTTTGGGTTTACGACTAGCCATGTCAGCCCGGGCTCCTTATCATATGGATGCTAGCGACACTATCATATACGTGTGCCAAAAGGCGCAAACGGTCCCGGCCAAAGGTGAGGCGACACCCGTGGGGATACCATGTGTGAGGCCGCAAAGTGATATGAGGTGTTACATGCTAGATCAATGTGGCATTGAGTCGGGGTCCTGACATCTTACTTGAACAAAACTCCTACTTATGATTAACCCTCTTGCAAGCATCTGCAACTATGATAAAAGTATTAAGAATAAATTCTAACCATAGCATTAAAATTTTGGATCCAATCAATCCCTTACGGAATAGCTCATAAAATAGGGTTTAAGCTTTTGTCACTCTCGCAACCCATCATCTAATAACTAATCCACAATGCATTCCCTTAGGCCCAAATATGGTGAAGTGTCATGTAGTCAACGTTCACATGACACCACTAAGGGAATCACAACATACATACTATCAAAATATCGAACACACATCAAGTTCACATGATTACTTGCAACATTGTTTCTCTCGTGACCTCAAGAACAAAAGTAACTACTCACAAATGATAATCATGCTCAGGATCAGAGGGGTATTAAATATCATATTGGATCTGAACATATGATCTTTCCCCAAATAAACCATATAGTAATCAACTACAAGATGTAATCAACACTACTAGTCACCCACAAGCACCAATCTATAGTTCCAGTACAAAGATTGAACACAAGAGATGAACTAGGGTTTGAGATGAGATGGTGCTGTTGAAGATCTTGATGGAGATTGCCCTCCCCAAGATGGGAGAGTTGTTGGTGATGATGATGACGATGATTTCCTCCTCCGGGAGGGAAGTTCCTCCGGCAGAATCGCTTCGCTAGAGGGCAAAAGTGCTCCTGCCCAAGTTCCACCTCGAGACGGCGGCGCTCCATCCCAAAAGTCCTCTCCCTATTTTTTTCTAGGTCAAAATGACTTATACACCAAAAGATGGGCACCGGAGGTGGGCCGAGGGGAGCACAACCCATCAGGGCATGCCTCGGCTCCCTGGCGCGCCGAGGTGGGTTGTGCCCACCTGGTGGGCCCCCTCTGGTACTTATTGGCTCCAATATTGTTCATATATTCCATAAAAAATCTCCTTAAAGTTTCAGCTTGTTTGAAGTTGTGCAGAATAGGTAGCCTGACGTAGCTTTTCTAGGTCCAGATTTCCAGCTGCCAGAATTCTCCCTCTTTGTGTGTATCTTGCATATTATGAGAGAAAAGGCATTAGAATTACACCAAAAAGCATTATTATGCATAAAAAAATCATAAATAATAGTAGGAAAACATGATGCAAAATGGACGTATCATACCTCAACTAGAGCATCACCAAGTACCAGCGACAAGTCAAGTCCCAAGCAAGCTACGCCCTCCTCGACTCATCCTCTGGCAAGCACCTACAAATCCAAGACTCCCTCATCTTTGGCGCTACTGAATGACCCCGTCAAGACAAGTTCTATCAAGTGCTTCACATGTGACGGCTGAGGACACAAGTCCTTTGAATGCACCAACAAGCTAACCATGATCTTCAATGATGATGGCACATACAACTCCATGAGTGAAGAAGAAATGGAAGCCCTTGAGCACGTGGCCATGCACCGGCGCGTGAACAAAGATGAAGATGATCAAGTCTTCTGCAACAATGATTCAAGTCCCTCTCTCGTGGTCTCCAAGGTCTTGACGCTCCAACACCACCAAGAAGAAGACCAATGGTGCCACATCTTCCACACCAAGGCCGACGTCAATGGGCGTTCTGTGAAAGTCATCATCGACTTTCACAACTTGTCACGTGAAGAGCTATGTTCCAAGCTGCAATTGGCTAAGAAGAAGCATCCTCGTCCTTACAAGGTGCAATGGTTGAGCGACTCAGGCACTATTCAAGTGGAGCATACGGTGCAAGTTTCCTTAAAGATCGGCGCCTACGAGGACACCTTGGAGTGCGACGTGGTTCCTATGTCTGTGTGCCATCTTATCTTGGGAAGACCTTGGCAATTCAACCGCGGCCTCATCCATAATGGAAGAACTAACCACTTAGCTTCAAGATGAAGGGAAAGGAGTACGTGCTACTACCAATGTCACCAAGACAAGCGACCGGTGACAAGCAAGCTTCAACACATCGGGGAGATACTAGTGAGAGAGTGAACCATCACAAAGAAAGTGAGTGCCACAAGCCCAAATTGAGTGGCTCTTCACCAAGAGAGAAAACTTAGTCCTTATAGCCACAAAAATAGAGATGAAAGAAGTGTGTGAGAACCCATTGAGTGTCATGAACTATGTCCTACTATGCAAAGATGAGGTCGAAAAAACTAACACTCCTAATCCTCTTTCTCTAGTGTTCTCTAACTTGTTGCAGGAATTTGCGGATGTCTTTCCCGATGAGCTACCTCCCGGTCTTCCTCCTCTATGTGGCATTGAACGTGGGATCGACCTCATCCCCGGCGCATCTCTTCCTAACAAGCCTCCATACCGCGTCAACCCCAAAGAAACTAAGGAGATCCAACTGCAAGTACAACAACTCATCGACAATGGTCATGTACGTGAAAGCTTAAGTCCTTGTGTTGTTCCGATTATCCTTGTGCCTAAGAAAGACGGTAGTTTTTGCATGTCCTCCGATTGTAGACCCATCAATACTATCACCGTTCGTTATAGGCACCCCATACCTCGCCTTGATGATATGCTAGATGAGCTTAGCGGTGCCACTATTTTCTCAAAAATTGATCTCAAAAGTGGTTACTATAAAATCCGCATACAAGAGGGTGATGAATGGAAAACAACTTTTAAAACTAAATTTGGCTTGTACGAGTGGTTAGTTATGCCTATGGGTTTGTCGGAAGCTCCCGGTACTTTCATGCATCTTATGCATTTCGTGCTTCGTCCATACATTGGAGTGTTTGTTGTGGTCTACTTCGACGACATACTTGTATTTAGAAAATACATCAAAGATCATGTAAATCATGTTAGGGCCGTTTTGCAAACTCTTTGAAAATAACATATTTATGCCAATATGGAAAAATGCACATTTGGTGTTGACAAGCTTGTTTTCTTGGGTTTCTTTGTTTCTTCATAGGGTGTCCATGTTGATGAGTAAAAAATTGAAGCAATTAAAACTTGGCCACAACCCACAACTTTGCAACAAGTGCGTAGTTTCCTTAGCCTTGCGGGTTTTTGTCATTGCTTGGTGAAAGATTTTAGCACTATTGCCACACTGTTGCATGCCTTGAGGAAGAAAAATGTTCCCTTTGTTTGGGGACCCTTGCAATCTACCGCATTTGTTGAGCTCAAATATTTGCTTACTCATGCTCTGATTCTTGCTTTGCCTAACTTTGACAAAACTTTTGAGGTTCATTGTGATGCTAGTGGTAATGGAATTGGTGGAGTTTTGATGCAAGAAAAGCGAGTCATTGCATACTTTAGCAAAAAACTTTCCGGTGCCCAACGTAACTCTCCCATCTGTGACAAAGAATTGTATGCCTTAGTGCGTGTGTTGCATGTTTGGGAGCATTATCTTCGCGCACATGAGTTTGTCATACATACCGATCATGAAAAACTTAATTACCTTAAAGGCCAAACCAAGTTGAGTAAACGGCATGCTAAATGGACTGAATTTATTGAATATTTCCCCTATGTGATCAAGTACATTAAGGGCAAAGAGAATGTTTTGGCGGATGCTCTTTCCCGCAAATGCATGTTAATTACTCAACTTGAATTGAATGTTGTTGGATTTGAACATATCAAAGATTTGTATGAGCACAATGTGATGTTTGCTAATCCTTTTGGTAAGTGTGTTTCGCATACATCTTGGGAACAATTTTATATCAAAGATGGTATCTAATGAGAGCTAACAAACTATGCATTCCCGAGTCTTCTCCCAGTTTGTTACTTTTGCAAGAGACTCATGGGACACTTTGGACGTGACAAGACTTTTGCCATGCTCTCCAAGAACTACTTTTGGCCCAAGATGTTTCGTGATGTCTCACGCTTCACCAACCGGCGCTCTACATGCCGCAAAGCTAAGTCACAATCTCAATCCCAGGGTTTACATATGCCACTACCTATTCCAAATCAATCATGGGAAGATATTAGCATGGATTTTGTGCTTGGATTACCTAGGACTCAAAATGGCAAGGATTCCGTATTTGTTGTTGTGGACTGATTCTCTAAAATGTCTCATTTTATCCCATGCAATAAGATAGACGATGCTTCACATGTTGTCAATCTTTTTTGTAGGGAAATCTTGAGGTTACATGGAGTGCCAAAGACAATTGTGTCGGACCGAGACATCAAGTTCTTAAGCTACTTTTGGAAGACGTTATGTGCCAAGCTAGGAATTATGCTACTCTTCTCCATGGCATATCATCCTCAAACTGATGGCCAAATAGAAGTCCCAACTGCACGCTTGCCACTCTCCTACACGTGTTGATCAAGAAGAACATCAAGGAGTGGGAGGAGTGCTTACTCATTGCCGAGTACGCCTACAACAGCGCAAGAAACTCTAGCACCAGCAAGTCCCCCTTCGAGGTTGTCTACGACTTCAACCCTTTGTCGCTGTTGGACATTCTTCCTCTATTGCTACAAGAACGAGCGAACATGGACGCTAGCGCAAGACCCACCTACCTCAAGAAGATGCGTGAAGAAACATGTTCCACGATCAAGCGGCAAGTACATCGCCTCGCCTCCAAGCTCAACATCAACAAGTCACCAATGGTGTTCCAATCAGGCGATCTAGTATGGTTACATCTCCACAAGGACTGCTTCCCCACAGAGCGCAAGTCCAAGCTACTTCCGAGAGCCGATGGACCATTCAAGGTGCTCGCACGCTACAACGACAATGCCTACAAGATCGGCATTCCATGTGACAAGTACAACGTAAGCGACATCTTCAACGTTAAAGACTTGGCCAAGTACCATGGTGTTGAAGAGCATGATTCGTGGTCGGATCTCTCCTGGGAGGGGGGTGATGCGAAGCATCCCTCGATCACCCACATGGACACTCCATCACCACCAGAAGCACCAAGAGGACCAATGACAAGAGCACGTGCATGCGCCATAAAGAACGAGGTCAATTCTTTCCTCTTCGAGTTTCGTCCGAATTCACATGAGAATGGGATTCTACCTCAAAGAGACACGCTATGCATTCTTAGGTAATTTGGAGATCATCGCAAGGAAGCAAGGATGGAGACCCAAGCAACCAAGGAGAAGAAGGAAGGAGAAGGGAACAAAGACGCGGAGGCACTGGACCTCCCAGGTGCCCGGCCGGCTAGCTGGGAGCAGCCCCTAAGCACCCCTGGTGCTCGGCCTGGAAGGCCCCTGGTGCCCAGCCAAATGGCGCCGAGTGCCCCGCCCAGCTGCTGGGAGCAGCCCAACCCTTCCCAGGGTGCCAGGGCCACCAACCCCGGGTGCCACTACTAGGAAAAGGTCTATAGATGGAATGGCCACTAATGGCGCACCAGACATGTGGTGCGCCACTACTATATAGCAGTGGCGCACCATGTGCTGGTGCGCCATTAGTGTGAAAGACACTAATGGCGCACTGGACAAGTGGTGCGCCACTAGTAACATTTTTTTCAAACATAATAATGGCGCACCAGCTCACAATGCGCCATTAGTACTTCTAACTAGTAATGGCGCACCGGCCGCACAGTGCGCCACTACTGTTGTTTTTTTATTCTTTTTTTTGCAAAACTACTAATGGCGCACCGTGGCATAGTGCGCCATTACTAGTTTAAACTAGTAATGGCGCACTGTGCCACGGTGCACCATTAGTATATAGATTTTTTTTGCAAAACTACTAATGGTGCACCACCTGCAGGTGCGCCATTAGTGACCAGGGTTACTAATGGCGCATGTGCAGGTGGTGCGCCATTAGTAACCTGGGACCAACAAGATATTTTGGACAGCCACACCTACCCACTCACTTTCCCCACTTCATTCTCTCCACCTCCTCCTCCAAGATTGTCTCGGCTTCCTCCTCCTCCTCACCTCATTTGCACCATAGGTTCATCCAAATTAAGTGGTTAAATTACCTTTTGTTGATAGGTAAGTAAGGGGGGAAGCTATCTTTATGTTGTTCTCCCTCCAACAATGTGCACATGCACTTTTTGTGGCGTAGCTAGATCTATGTATGTTCGTGGTGTTGCATATGTTTGTGTTGTTGCATATATGTTTGTGTTTGCAGGTACCGGTGTTTGAAATGCGATAGTTGCCAATATTTTGCCGGAATGTTGATTCATTTCCGTTTCGGCGAGAAATTTGGCACTATGCATTCTTTTTGGTCCTATTTTTAGGGAAAGTCATGCCAAATTTTTTCTTGGTTCTAAAATATCGGTTTGCTCTAACCCGCAGGCGACCATGGTCCGCACGATGATCGAAGGCATCGTGAATAGGTTTTTGAGCTCCGCGAAGGCCGAGATGCTTCAAAAGAATGAGACGGAGATAAGATGTCCATGTCGAAGATGCAAGCTGAAGAGCCTTATTGCGGACCCCTGCTCTTGCGTGGTTTCATGGATGGCTATCGGTGGCAAGGTGATGAAGATGACTATGAAGTCGTCCATGGGGGCCGGGCGGCAAGAAATGAGCAAGACTCGGGCGGGCGAGAAGACGAAGAATCTCCAAGACATGATCACGACGGTGATGCTGTACACAGTCATCATGTAGAAGATGCAGGACATGATGATGAGGAAGATGCCAGAGCAAACGAAGGGCATGATCATGAAGATGAAGATCCCGGCGGGGTAGACGACGATGGACCATCGATGGGCTGGGTGCAGGACCCTCATATTCAAGAGCTGGTTCTCAAGCAGACGATAACGCAAGAGCTGCCGCCTGAGAGAAAGCCAAGCTGGATCAACTAGATATAGACGTGGTTACTCCATTGTATGAAGGATGCAGGCCCGAGGATACCTGCCTGAAAGTAACGCTCATGGCTCTGGAGATGAAGGTAAAACACAAAATGACCGACGCATGCTTCGATGAGAACATGACATTCTGGCGCGAACGTCTTCCCAAAGGGAACAAGTGCCTGACCAGTTTCGAGGAGGCGAAGAAAATCGTGTGTCGTCTTGATTTACCGCATGTGAAATACCATGTGTGCATGAAAAATTGCATCATTTATTGGGACGAGCACGCGGAGTCTACCATATGTCCGGTGTGCGGCGTCACTCGATACAAGAAGAAGAAGAAAGCTCCTCGAAAAGTGGTGTGGTACTTTCCGATCACTCCTCGTCTGCAGCGGTATTTCACGGACCCTAAGGTAGCAAAGCTCCTGCGTTGGCACGCGGATAGGGAGGAGAAGAAGCCAGAAGATGACGCAAATGATCCGGAGATAAATAAAAAAGACAAGATGCTGAGTCACCCTACGGATGGGAGCCAGTGGCAAGCGTTGAACTTCGAACACCCAGAATTTGGGAAGGATCCAAGGAACATCGTGTTGGGCGCAAGCACCGATGGAGTCAATCCGTTTGGCAGCCAGAGAAGCACACATAGCACCTGGTCTGTGTTTGTGTGGATGTACAACCTTCCCCCTGGTTGTGCATGAAGAGGAAGTACATTCACATGAGTATGCTAATTGAAGGGCCGAAACAACCAGGGAATGACATCAATCTGTATCTAGGGCTGCTGAAAGAGGAGCTAGACACGCTGTGGAAAACACCAGCCAATACGTGGGACGCCGCACAGAAAGAATATTTCCCTATGACAGCCGCACTGCTCACGACGGTGCACAACTATCTCGGTTACGGATATGTCGCGGGGCAGGTGCTACACGGATTTTCTGGAAGCATTAGGTGCATGGATGACACAACATATCGCCAGCTAGATAGAGATCCCGGGTCTTCAAAAACCATGTTCATGGGACATCGAAGGTGGCTTCGCAACGATGACCCATGGAGGAAACGCAAGGATCTGTTCGATGGTGAAACCGAAACCCGAAGACGCCCGCGTACGAGGCGCGGCGAGGAAATAGACGAGCTATTGAAAAATTGGAAAGATTGCCCACTGCCGGGAAAGAAGCAAAAGGCGCCAGAGCTGGGAAAGAAGCAAATGGCGCCAGAGCCGCTGCTGAAGGTATGGAAAACAAGGTTTGTTTTCTTGGACTTGCCGCACTGGAAGATCCACTGTGTGCCTCACAGCCTTGATGTCATGCATATCACGAAGAATGTGTGCGAGAGTCTTCTTGGTACCCTGCTCAACATGCCAGAGAGGACCAAAGATGGGCCGAGAGCAAGGGTAGACTTGAAATCAATGGGCATCAGGGAGGAGCTTCACGCTAATGATGATGATGATGATGAGGTGAAGCAGGACACGGAAAGTCGTCGCAAAGGAAAAAGGCCAAGAAGACCGGAAATGACTACCCTCCCGCGTGCTTCACTCTAAGTCAGGAGGAGATCGGTCAGTTTTTCACCTGCCTCGTAGGAGTAAAACTTCCTTACGGTTACGCGGGGAAGATAAGCAGATACCTAGACCCAGCAAAGCAGAAGTTTAGCGGGATGAAGTCTCACGACTATCACATGCTGATGACGCAAATACTTCCAGTTGCAATCCGTGGCATCATGGACGCGCACATCCGTGAAACGCTATTTGGCCTATGCAACTTTTTCGACGTCATCTCTCGGAAGTCGGTTGGCGTGAGGCAACTCAGAAGGCTACAGGAAGAGATCATGGTGATACTATGCGAGCTTGAGATGTACTTCCTGCCCGCATTCTTCGATGTTATGGTGCATCTGCTGGTCCATATCGTGGAGGATATAATCCAACTCGGGCCGACGTTCCTGCACAGCATGATGCCATTCGAAAGGATGAATGGTGTCATCAAAGGATATGTTCGCAACATGTCACGCCCAGAGGAAAGCATAGTCAGGGGCTTTCTGACCGAAGAGTGCATCTCCTACTGCACAAATTATCTAGGCATCGAGAACCCCGTTGGTCTGCCCGTCAACAGGCACCTCGGTAGGCTCGCTGGATGGGGTCACCGTGAGGGTCGCCGCGAAATGCATGTCGACTTCGAGGGTCGACTCGCCGACTTTGAAAGTGCAAACCTAGTAGCACTACAACACATAGACGTGGTCGATCCTTGGGTGGTAGAGCACAAAACCTTTATTGAGAAGACATACAATGACCGAGGCCAACAGAGGACGGACGGAGATATAATCAAAGAGCACAACTCATGTTTCACGCGTTGGTTCAAGCAGAAGCTTCTGTCATACCCTTTACATGAGTATTCTTCCGCGGAAGAACAACTCATATTCGCCTTGTCACAGGGCGCCGAGCACAACCTAATGACGTATGAGGTGTACGATATCAACGGCTACACAATCTACACCAAGGACAAGGACATGAAGTGCGATGGTTATCAGAACTCCGGGGTAATGATGGAATCCTACACTGGTAACGACAAGGACAGATACTACGGAAGGATCATGGAGATCTGGGAGCTGAGCTACGCTGGAGAGAAGGTCCCGATGTTCCGTCTCAGATGGGCCAAGAGCGTCATAAAAGAAGACCGGTACTTCACCACCATGGTTATACCCGAAGCCAAATCCAAGACCGCGTGCGCAAACGTCACCGTGAAAAATGAGCCATGGGTACTGGCTTCCCAAGTGGACCAATGCTTCTTCATTACCGACCCGCCAAAGCCCAGTCCTGTTGTCGTGAGGAGAGGTAAAAGGAAGATCATCAGAATGGATGGAGTCGCCAATGAGCAAGACTTCGACAAGTACGGTGACCCGAAGATGGAACATGACGACGACGATGAAGTATCAACATACACCACAAGAAGAAGCAGGACCACCCTACCTAAAGGACGTCCGTTCAAGAGAAGAACTCCATTTATGAAAAATCAGGGCAACAAGATTGTGAACAGATAGCTAGCTAAGATCGATTGTATTTAAATTGTAGCCTTCATTTCTCGATTGTATTTCATGGGCACTTTTTGAACTCATGAATGTTTTTTAATTTCATGGACACTCGATCTCGATCACCCCCCCCATCTCGATCACTATCCCACCTCGCCAGATCTGGTCCCCCTTGCTGACGAGCACCCCCGGCACCATCTCCCCCGCTCCACCGGCTGGCGCCGCCGACCCCCCACACCCTCCCCCACTCCACCACCGCCGACGACCCACCGCACCCTCCCCCGCTCCACCGCCGCCGAGCACCCCCCGCACCCTCTCCCCCGCACCCTCCCCGGCCCGCTCCACCGTCACAAATGAATGCAACTAAAATTGCAAAAAAAAACAAATTTGATTATATTTTCAAATAACAAATTTGATGATATTTTCAAATAATAAATTTGATGATATTTTTTCATATTCAGAAATATTTTCAAATAACAATTTTGATGATATTTTTTAAAAAATTATTACTGTTTTTATAAAAAAAATATTACTGTTATGATTTAAACAAGTTTGAACATACTTAAACACAAATAAATATCAAACATCATTTTAAATGTTGTTAACATGGCAACAAACTGCATATTATTTTTCTACATGAAATTCTGAGCATCTAGCATATGTGACATGTTATATTTGGATGCATGGATAAAAAGATATGTGCAAAGTAAAAAATGCATAAAAACAAAAATTGGGGAGCCTGGGAATCAAACCCAAGACCTCCTAGTGTGTGTGCTGCATGGTGACCAGTCAGGCTAGTGTGCGTGTTCTGATGGAGATAGGGTTAGGTGGAATATAACCTGACTAGTCGGGGTAGTAATTACTAATGGCGCACCAGGGTGAGGTGCGCCATTGCTATCGTCGTACTTATGGCGCACTAGGGGGAGGTGCACCATTTCTAACCCTCCCCCCACTCCACCTATTCCCCTCACACTGGCCTCCCTCCCTCCCTCGCCAGATCCCCCACTCGACCCCAACCGTACGTCGCCGCCCCTTGCTCCGCCCCCTCCGTCCGCCGTGCCTGCACGCCGTCAGCGACGCCGCCGCCTCTCCTGGTTGTGGTCTTGCGCTGCCCCGACGCCGCCGCCCCGACCCCCGCGGGACTCCACCCCCGCCGCCCCTGCGCCCACCGAACGGGATCGGCCGAGCGCGCGCGCTAGGGTTCCTCACCCCACGACCCGCTTCGCTCCTCTCCTCCTCCCTCCGACGAGCGAGGGCCTCCTCCGGCCCCTGCAGCAGCCGGCGAGCGCGGCCCCGACGCGCCCACCCCGCCTGCCCCTGCCGTCCTCCGCCACCAGTCACCTCCGCCACCGGCCCCTGCTCTCCTTCAACCGCGACTGTCGGTGTCAAAACCGGCGGATCTCGGGTAGGGGGTCCCGAACTGTGCGTCTAGGCGGATGGTAACAGGAGACAAGGGACATGATGTTTTACCAAGGTTCGGGCCCTCTTGATGGAGGTAAAACCCTACATCCTGCTTGATTGATATTGATATTGTGGATGTTTACAAGAGTGGATCTACCACGAGATCAAGGAGGCTAAACCCTAGAAGCTAGCCTATGGTATGATTATAATGGTTGTTGTTGTGTCCTACGGACTAGAGCCATCCGGTTTATATAGACACCAGAGAGGGCTAGGGTTACATAGAGTCGGTTACAATGGTAGGAGATCTACATATCCGTATCGCCAAGCTTGCCTACCACGCCAAGGAAAGTCCCATCCAGACACGGGACGAAGTTTTCAATCTTGTATCTTCATAGTCTTGGAGTCCGGTCAATGATGATAGTCCGGCCGATGACAGTTCGGCTGATGATGGTAGTCCGGCTATCCAGACACCCCCTAATCCAGGACTCCCTCAGTAGCTCCTGAACCAGACTTCAATGACGATAAGTCTGGCGCGTATATTGCTTGGCATTGCAAGGCGGGTTCTTCCTCCGAATGATAGAAGATTGTGAACACCAGGATAGTGTCCAGCTCTACAAAATAAATTCCACATTCCACCGTAGAGAGAATAATATATACACAAGTTCAATCTGCTAACGTTTTTTGCGGCATGACGTCACGCCACTGCCAAGCCATTACTTGAATCATTTTTTACTCTACGACCTCAGCGCATTTAGCGAAGCGGTTTCCTTGGCACGTCTTGTCGAAGCAGAGATCGTGTTCCCTCTTAATCCGGGATTCTCATCAATACGGACGTGGGTAACCCAACCGCGCCTATCGCCACACCCCCTCTATCGAAGGCGGGTCCCAAATGGTCACGGAGACGGCTCTCGGTATTCTCCCTCTTTATAACGGGACCAAGGCTCATTTCTTTTCTTCAATCCTCCATCGAATCCTCTCCCTGCTCCAAGTTCCAGCACCTAGGGCTCCAGATTCGAGCGCTTCGGACCTTCAACGATGTCCGGTTCCGACCTCCAGGGCCGGTGGATGCCCTCCTCCGTCACGGAGGAGGACGTGCTAAAGCTGTAGGAGGCCAAGTACCTGGCTTACGAGATTTCACACAGGTTGCCTGCCGAAGGGCAGGCCATCCCCACCCCCGAGCCCGGCGAGTATGTCGTTTTTGTATCCCACCTCCGTCGGGGTTTAGGCTTCCCGATGGACCCTTTTGTGAGAGGGCTCATGTTTTACTATGGGTTGTAATTCCACGATTTGGCTCTAGAGTCCATCCTCCATATTTCTGCATTTATTGTCGTCTACGAAGCCTTCCTCCACGTCACCCCTCACTTCGGCCTGTGGCTAAAGACCTTCAATGTGGCGCCGAAGATGATCGGGGGGCGTCAAGCGGAGTGCGGCGGGGCGGCCATAAGTAGGAGGGCCGATGCCCCGTGGCCCGCTGGCTCCTTCCAAGAGGAGCTCGGCCCGTGGCAGCAAGAGTGGTTCTATATTACCGTTCCGAAGGGCCGCAGACAAAAGCCGCCGCCCTTATTCCGCCCAGGACCTCCACGACGGTTGATGTCGTGGGTCACCCAAGGGCTCAACTGGGGGCCGTCAAAGGACGTGCCCCTACTGCAGGGCCGGATTCGAGATCTCCAAACGAGGGAGGTTGATATGGTGGTGGTAATGTAGGTTATGCTGATTAGGCGTCTCCCGCCCTGCAAACGCCGCCCTCTCCGGCTGTGGGAGTTCAATACGGAGGGCCCATGGATTCTTCAACACTTCATGGGTATGACACCCCTGGAGATGTACAAATTATTCTTCGGATCGCAAGAGGCGCGTCCGGAATTGATCGAGGATGCTGGCCTAAGCTGCAATCGCCCGGATACTCAAGTAAGTAGTTCCAAGTCCGGACATACCGTTTGTTTGCCTTTCGATGATTCGCCTTATGACCAACTTCCTTCTACACAGGAGTGGATAGCGGAAGCAAAATTGATACGGTGTCTGGCCCCCCTCCCCGAGACCGCGCCGGATTCCGTGCTGGTCCGGATGCTTGAGGTTGCGCCTCCAGAGGAAGACGAAGGGGAAAGCAGGAAAGCTACTGCCTCGCCTAAGGAGGCTCTTGAAAGAGGGGGGATCGAGAATCCCTCCCTCCAAGGGGAGAAGAGGACTGCCTCTGAGGACCCGGGGGCAAAAGCCCCTAAACGGGGGAAGAAATCTTCGCCAGAGGGTCCTGCGTCCGGGGAGGCCCCGGCTGCACAATCTCCCTTAAAGAATCAGCCCTCCAACGAGCTGTAAGTAGAAAGAAAGGAGTTTTATAATAAGGGACATCCCTATTTGTGCTTCTGAGGATAACTAAAGTTTTTACCTTGTAGTTCGGATCTCCGTCCTTCGCAAATGAGCTCGTCTTCGGGGGACCTTCGTCCGGAGATGATGGAGAGCGAGACGCCTCCGTCCGGGGCGCCGTCGGATAGGGCGGACGAGCTTGAAATGTCGTCACGGAGGGAGCCCCCTGGTTTGGCAAAGCCGGATAGTTCGGCGCCAACTGGTGTACGGCTGAAGGATCTGCTTGAGAAGGCGTCTATCTCAGAAGATCACCATGCATTGATGAGCATTGTGATTGAAAGGATTTCGTCCGCCGAAGGCGGGTTGCATAATGCCGTCAGGAGTTTGCTGGCGGGGTTTGAGGTACGTAAAAATGACACACCTTTTAACAGTTTTGCATATAGAATGCGCCCTGTATAGATAGTACCCCCTGAGACTCGGTAGATTGTCGAAATCGACAGCGTGCCGAGGATCAAAATCACAGGTTTAAATTTCCGCCATGCCGATGGAGGTGGCGGGTCGTCCGGGGGCCAGCCAGACTGATGGAGTTGCTGAACTAAAGCGGCAGCTCACTGTTGCGGATGCGGACATCACGCTGGTCAACAGGCGACTTGATGAGTCGCAAGGTAAGTGTTTCTGTGCGGTCACTTGGTAAGGGAGCCGAAGCCAGCTCCTTACAACATGTGTGTGAAATGCAGATAGTGCCGCTGTTGTGGAGAGCCTTCGGGCCGAACTTTCTCAAGCCAAGGAGCAGGCCAGAAGGAGTAATGCGGCAGCCTCGAGGGCGGCCGAGGAGTTAGCGGCCGAAAGGGTCGCGCACTGCCGGAGCAGGGAAGAGATGGCCGATATGGCCGTGAAGTTAAAAGATGCTACCGACCGCAATGAGGCTCTTGGGAAGGAGCGCCTAGCGGGGCAAGAAGACCTGGAGAAGGCGACCGCCGAAGCCAAGGATGCCCACTCTGCAATGCGGGCTATAAAGGAAGAGTTGCGCCAGGCCGGAGAAATTGTAGCTGGCAAGCCTTTTCTGCTGCGCCGAAGGTTTACGAATCCAGAGTATGCTCAGCTGGGCCAACTGTGGGGTCCAGAGGACCCTTATATGGACTTAGCAGCGAGTGCGGTGGATGCCGTTGTACATTTTCGAAGCCAGAAGGATCACAAGACAGAAGAGCTGTTTTGGTCTCAATTCCATAGTCCGGAGTGTTCACTTCCGCTGACCGACCGTTTGGCCGAGTGGGCTGAGCTAAATAGGTTGTCCGGGCTTGCTATGACGGATATAGTGACCCATGTCTGGCCGGATAGGCCCGAGCCGAAGATTTACTTTGGCTTATTGCAGCGATTTCTTGGAGCAGTGCCGCATATTAAGGCGATGAAGCAGTCGGCCTGCATAGAGGGTGCGCGGATGGCACTCGCCCGTGTGAAGACACATTGGACAGAGATGGATGCCACCGCTATTGCGACCCCGGGTTCGGACGATAACTGGTTACCCGCCGAGCACTATTTTGGCGAAGTGCTGCGTGGTGCTCGTGTAATAGAGTCGCAGTGCTCAAAAAATGTTACGTTCAAATGAACGTTTTTATGATGTAAAACAATATTTATGATGTAAGCGCCTTTTATACTTGTGCGTTCAAGTAATAGAATATCTCATATGCAGCCGTTCATGTATACGTGTGTATAACCTGAAAGATGGCAGTCGTCGGCTTCAGCCCCCACGCACAAGGTGCGGGGGTGTTCGCAAAAAATAGCGCGTTTTCACACTTAATCCGACGTCTCGGTCCTGTAAAGGAGGTGGTAGCATAGCAAACGAGGCAACTGGACTATAATGCTTTATCACTTTCACTTAGCCATGGAGTTCGAGGGTGGGGCTACGACATAGCCCCTGGGGGCACCGCGCTCTCCGAATTTGGGGCGCGTATGTGCCTGACCGGAAACGGCCCTTCGTCAATGCGGAGGAATTCTAAACATTCCCATGGTGTTTATAAGGCCTAACTCGAGACGCCGAACACTCCCGAAGGTGTCCGGTCTTTACAATAGCGGGCAAAACAATGCCCTAAGCCCCTTGTGTCCAGGTACGGGCAAGTTCTTCTGGCGCGGCCGATGCCAAAACGCCAGTCTCCACTCTGGTTATAATGAGAAACCAGGGGATTATAGCAACAAGAGACAGTAAGAAAGGTTTACGTAGGGTCTTAGTCTGAAAAGAGTCCTTGCAACGGGTCCCTACTGCACGTCTGCGCATGTGTCTCCGTTGTGCCGTATCCTGGACGGGTGTGCACGCTGTTCATCTGTAAAAAGAGAGGAACTTAGTTTGAAAAGAAATCGTGCGAGAAAGTGCATAAAAAATTGAAATAGAGATTAATAAAGCTGAGCTTATGCTAGCTCATCATGGCTTATATGTACAAACCCTTGTGAAGGGGTGTGTGGCTAGGTAGCCCCTAGCTTATTTATTCCGGACTCGTCCAGCCGTGTCCGGGGTCTCAGGCGACCTTTTAATGAAATGATGCCACGTGGACCGGGCATTTTAAGCGTAAGAGACGCGTAATGTGGTATTGCATTGAAGCGGACGAAAGCTTCCCGTCCCAGTGATGCTTGATAGCCACTTTTAAATGGGGCGACATGAAAGGTTAGCTTTTCTCGTCGGAAGTTGTCAGGTGACCCGAACACAACTTCTAGTAATAATGAAATTGTGCACCTGGCGTAAGGGCCTGGCGCCACTCCTTTGAAGGAAGTGCGGCTATGCCGGATTGTAGTAGGTTCTATCCCAACTTGCGGATTGTGTCCGGATATAGCAGGTTTAAGTGACTGCCGCCGTCCATCAAAACCTGCGTGAATTGCAGTTCGTCTATTATTGGATCCAATATCAGGGCAGTCTATCCTGCATTCCGGATACTTCTGGACTAATGCAGATGGTCGAAAGTGATTGGTTTTGACATCCAATCTCGGTGTTCCGCTGGGGTGGACCGTGCGACACTTGTCTTAGCGAGTGCCGTGTTGGTTTTCCGTACTATCACATGAAGTGAGTTTACTATTTTGACTTCTTGTGGGAAAGTCTTTTGACTTCCGGTGCTCTGCTTGTGGGGTTCGTCATCGTCCTCGCTTGGCGCATCGAGCCCCTTGTGTCCGGCGTTGAGTCTGCCGGACTGTTTAAAAACCCAACAATTTCAGTTGGTATGGTTTGCAGGCCTTCCGGAGGTACTGTGGATTTGACATATCCGATCTAAAATTTTGTTTAAATTTGATAGCTCGTCGCTGCTGTCCTTAAGAGGCAGTGTTTTATTGTTTGGCCGCGAGCTTTTGAATCCGGCGTTGACCGCCGTGCCCTTTGGGCTTTTTTCTTTATTCCGGCGCTGATCTTTCCTGCGCCGTGATTTTCCGTTTCCATCTCTGATCTCGGATGTACTTGGGTCGCTGGTGCTGCATCTTGCTAGCCAGCTGTCTTCTCCTGCGCAAAAGCGCGTCATGAGGCTTGTTAGCGCGGCCATTTTTCTTGGCTTCTCTTGGCCGAGGTGTCTGGCGAGCCATTCGTCTCGGACGTTGTGTTTAAAAGTTGCTAAGGCTTCTGCGTCCGGACAGTCGACTACTTGGTTCTTTCTGCTAAGGAACCTGTTCCAGAATTTGCGCGCTGACTCTCCGGGCTGTTGGGTTATATGACTCAGATCGTCTGCATCCGGAGGGCGGACATAAGTACCTTGAAAATTTGCTCTGAATGCGTCCTCAAGCTCTTCCCAACTTCCAACAGTGTTTTCTGGGAGGCTTTTGAGCCAATGCCGAGCTGGCCCTTTGAGCTTGAGGGGTAGGTATTTTATGGCGTGGAGATCATCTCCTCTAGCCATGTGTATGTGTAGTATGTAATCTTCTATCCAGACTCCTGGGTCTGTTGTGTCGTCGTATGCCTCTATGTTTATGGGTTTGAACCCTGCTGGAAATTCATGATCCAGCACCTCATCGGTAAAACATAGCGGGTGTGCGGCGCCCCTGTATTTGTGTGTGCCGCTGTCTTCGAACACTTGTCGTGTTGTGTTACTTCCTGGGGCCCTTCTTTTTGGCCCGTAGATGGACCTGGTTGGGCCGTCCGTTTTCCCAGGATCATAAGTCGGCTTATGTGCGGCGCCGCTTGTCGCTTTTGGCCTGTCATCTGGCCGTCTATCCGGCCAGGTGGTCTCTTTATTTTTTGACTGTGAGGGCTCTATGGCTTCCTCGTCAAATTCTGGAAGCAGCTTGCGCTTCGGGTAGCTCTTTGTTTGATGGCCATTGCCATATTTGTCTGTGGTCTTGAGTATTTTGCTCCACTTCATTCTGAGTATGTCTTCCGCTGTTTTGAGCTTCCGTTTTTCCTTCTTCAAACTTCTTGCAGTGGCGACGAGTCTTTTGTGAAGGTTCTTATGCTCCGGTGGTGTGTCCGGACTATTGATTGCTCCGTGAAGGGGTTGATTATCCGGTTCGTCCTGTTCGGATGGTTGCTTGGTTGTATGTTCGTCGTCCGCTGGTTTGCCCTGCTCTATCGCTGGGTCGTTAGGAATGCTGCTTTGATCGAGGCAGGACTTAGGGCGGCGTCTACGTCGCCGTTTTGGTTGTTTATCGGCGGGATTATCCTCTGCCGCGTCCCGTTGTTCCTCGGTATAGCTTCCCTTTGGGGTGTCCACCATATGTATGTTATGTGACGAGGTGGCCTTCCAGTGCCCTGTAGGCGCTGGTTCTTGATCGTCTCCGGCATCGTTGTCCATACCGTTGATGTCTTCGGAGTCGTAGTTTAGCGCGTCGGTTAGATCGTCGACGGTGGCTACGAAGTGGGTGGTGGGTGGGCTCTGAATTTCTTCATTGTCCGCGTCCCGACCATCCTGGCCGTAGTCCGGCCAGGGCTCTCCGGATAGTGAGAGATGCTTCAGCGAATTTAAGATATCGCCGAAGGGTGACTGCTGAAAGGTGTCCGCAGCGGTGAATTCCATGATCGGCGCCCAATCGGATTCGACTAGCAGGGGCGCAGGAGGTTCGGAGTCCGGCAGGGGGTCCGGCACCTCGGAGTCATGGGCTTTATCCGGGACAAGATAAGTGTTCGGCTCCATCGCCGTAGAAGTTGCAGCTCCCGAGGCGGTGTCCAGCCATCCGTCCTCGATCTGAGCGATCGGCTCCGGACTATGGGTCGGAGCGGATTCGTGTGCGGCCTCCAAGGTGCTGTCCGGCGGCAGAGTTAGGTCGTGCCCATCGTGACAGCGTGGCATGCTCGGCTGTGGCTTAGATCCATCGAAGATCAAGTTCCCACGGATATCGGCCGTGAAGTTTAGGCTTCCAAACCTGACCTGACGGCCAGGGGCGTAGCTTTCGATCTGCTCCAGATGGCCAAGTGAGTTGGCCCGCAGTGCGAAGCCGCCGAATACGAAGATCTGTCCGGGGAGAAAAGTCTCACCCAGGACTGCGTCGTTGTCGATTGAAGAGGCCATCGAGCCTATCGGTGACGACACAGAGGAACTCTCAATGAAAGCACCAATGTCGATGTCAAAACCGGCGGATCTCGGGTAGGGGGTCCCGAACTGTGCGTCCAGGAGGATGGTAACAGGAGACAAGGGACACGATGTTTTACCCAGGTTCAGGCCCTCTTGATGGAGGTAAAACCCTATGTCCTGCTTGATTGATATTGATATTGTGGATGTTTACAAGAGTGGATCTACCACGAGATCAAGGAGGCTAAACCCTAGAAGCTAGC
This sequence comes from Triticum aestivum, assembly GCF_018294505.1. Lineage (NCBI taxonomy): Eukaryota > Viridiplantae > Streptophyta > Magnoliopsida > Poales > Poaceae > Triticum > Triticum aestivum. Next base: position 623,909,737 of record NC_057801.1, read on the forward strand.
CTATGGTATGATTATAATGGTTGTTGTTGTGTCCTACGGACTAGAGCCATCCGGTTTATATAGACACCGGAGAGGGCTAGGGTTACATAGAGTCGGTTACAATGGTAGGAGATCTACATATCCGTATCGCCAAGCTTGCCTTCCACGCCAAGGAAAGTCCCATCCGGACACGGGACGAAGTCTTCAATCTTGTATCTTCATAGTCTTGGAGTCCGGTCGATGATGATAGTCCGGCCGATGACAGTTCGGCTGATGATGGTAGTCCAGCTATCCGAACACCCCCTAATCCAGGACTCCCTCAGCGACCATCTTCCTCTTCGACTACGAGGACCCGGACGAGCTCGGACACCGACCCCGACCCCTTCGCCGACCCCGACCCCGACCCCTCCGATGACCAGGTACCTCTCCTGCTTCCTCCTTCCTCCCTCTCCACCCTTCCCCATTCCCTCCCTCCCTCCCCTCGACCATGGCGACGCCGGCACCATTTGCATCTGAACTCTGCAAATATGCTCACCTGCCATGTTAGTTTGCAGTCAGGGTTCAGACAAATATTGTTTGCTACAATGTATAATTTGTCTTAGATTGTAAGGGTAACTAGTTCTTAGATTGCAGTGTAGGTCATCTGATCGTTTTATTTCTTGCTTGAGTTGCAAGTTCTTGTCATGTTCATATATGTTATTTGCCTGGCATGGTTCAAAATGTGAGTGTGATTACTGCCAATCCCGGGTTTCTGAAACTATATTTACTGAAGTATTTCGGAAAAGTGATGAATTTATTTTTCTTGCATTGCTCAAGTTTTTATACTAAAACTAAGTAAAAATATTTGTAGATGTATTCTGAAAATAGAGTATAACTGGTAGTAAACCTGAAACTAGTTCATCTTTGTTCATGTTCAACTAATCTTTGTATACTGAAACCTGAAGCATCTATCATGTTCAACTAGGACCGCCACCGCTCGACGCCCTCGACCATGCGGCCTGCCCAGGAGGACCGCCACCGCTCGATGCCGAATTCGCGACAACATCCATAGCGTCCACAGTGTCGACGTCCACAGTGTCGACGTCTTCGTCCCCGATGACGCCCCCGTCTTCTACGCCCGCAAGTATCCCATCCAACTCACCCCCGCCTCCATTTCCCACCTCTCCCTCTCTGCTCCTCCCTCCTTGACCTCTCCCTCTCTGATTCTTCCTAGGGTTTATCTTGGGTTTATAAAGTTGGTAGTTCTGTCATAAGAATTTGTTGAGGATCACCATGAGAAATAATTCAAACTGAATGTATTGGCAGTGTGTTAACTGAATTTTTGCACTACATTTTTGTAACTAGGGTTTATCTTGGGTAGGACCAGGAGATGTCTAGGGACAATATTTTGGCCATATGGTTAGCAATGTGAAGGGAATATGAGAGTTTAATTCAAACTAAATGTATGTCTGTAACTGAATTTTTTGACAGTGTGTTAACTGAATTTTCGCACAACAGTGATCTGAATGTCACTGCATTTTTCAACACATAGACTGTAGATAGTTCCGCTTAACAAAGATTGACAGAATAACCTATGGTAAGGGACAATCCGACCATGGACTTCTTTTCACGTTTTTACACAATATTCTTGAAGTTTTGTGCCAACTCGAATGAAAACTGTGAAACCTAGGTAAAATTGGGAACAGTAGTGCAACTTGGCATATCGTTGTCATCCTGTGTGATTCTGGTCAGTTTCACATGTTCCTTCACTCAATGGGTTTTGAAAGAATTGGCAATATATGGCCACTTATCTTCATTTCAAAGCCCAAGTTGCAGCCCTTTAGATTGACAGCTGGACAGAAGGTATCTTCTAGTAACTTTAGAGTGGAAGGCAGCTTCACTCTGTAGCTATATAGACAACTTCAAATTGGATGGCATGGAATATATTGTTGGGGTTTTCACTTTTTCTACTTCGCTTGGAATTTTTTTAAATGTTAGACACGATAGCATAGTTCATATGCGATATGTGAATTTTCCTTTTCTACATGTCACATCAACCTGTATTACTCTCACAGTCACATTGCGAGGCATTGTCTTGCTGCCTCATGAAATAAATAAAAAAGACCAACACAGGCTCATGCCCAGTGCAACCTAAAATTAGCACCTTCTGTTTAGATGTTTATATTTACAACTTATTTTGTTAACATAGTAACAGCCAGACTTACCAATCCAGCTGATATATTGAATATGACCACGTGGACTTCACTTTGTCACTTGTCAGACTTCTGCATCCAAAGAATTGGGGCTTTCTGATATATTTTTTTATAAAATGACATTCTTTTTAGAGCTTCATCTTTTATGTACATACATTAAACTAAAAAGGTATCTCTACCACTACATGAAGTATAAGCATGCATTCTAACAGAACTATGTCTCTACGTAAAAGCATGCATTCTAAAGAAGATACCTTTGGTAAAATGTGTTTAACTTGTAGCTTCTAGCTTAAGTGAGTAGCTAGTACTGTAGTGAGTAGCTTAACTTGTTTAAGTACTTCCAGTTAGTAGTACTGCTAGTGAGTAGATGAACTCCATTTAACTAGCTTAATTGAGTTTCAGTTGTGTAGTGAAGTTCTTCTATTTTGTATGATGCGGTTCACGCTTAAACTGTCCTGCTATGTAGTCTGTTGGTTCATCTATGTACTATGTATGCTGTGGCATGTGGTGTGGTCGATGCTAAGATGTCAACTCTATGTACTATGTATGCTGTGGCATAGGTGAAGCCACTGACTACACTTCAGGTTCTACTCCTGGAACACTTCAGGAGTTTTACTTCATAACTGGAGGATTTTTATGATATTGGGGGGTTTTGTCTCTGACCATCGTGTCGTGATGATATTGTGGGGTGTTGTGGGGTTGCAGCTGGGCGGGGGTGGGGCAATGATTTTGCAGGTACCCCGAGAGACCCTTGAGTTTGCCGAAATGTCGATTAACTTCCGTTCCTACAAATTTGGGTACTCCATATGTCCTATTTTCAGCAAAGGTCATGCTGAAATTTTCCGTGAATTTTAGCATGACTTTGCTAAAAATAGGACATATGGGGTACTTGCGACTAATGCATGGGCTGAGGTATCTTAGTACTTAGTTAAGTAGGATCAAATGCCCTGCCATTCTTGCTGCATAAGTGACAATAGAGCCAAGTGATTAGTGCCAAGTGATTACGCCCAACCTAGGGTGCCTCGGCATCGACAAACCCTAAATGATGAAAACTTAACTTAGCATTTAGGGTGCCTCGGCATCGACAAACCCTAAATGATGAAACCTTGGCTTCTATAGGGTGCCTCGGTGTCGATGAGAACCTAAATGATGTATGCTTAGGCTTTTAGGGTGCCTCGGCATCGACAAACCCTAAATAATAAAAGCTTAGCTTTTAGGATGCCTCAGTGTCGACAAACCCTAAATGATGAGACCATAATCTTGTTCCTTGACAATAACCAACTTCTTGACTAAACTTTTTTCCTATTTAGAGCGAAACATGGCCAACAACGATGAGGCCATTGGTTCGGGCGGCAAGCAATTCTGGAAGCTGTCCCAGGAGTTGGAGGAAGAACCTCACCGCTATGAGGACGCCGCGGAAGACACCGATCCTGACTACACAACCCCTAGTGGCGTTGGGGATGAAACCACTGATGGTGCCGTCGAGGATGCCACCACTGATGATGGCGGCGCACGCACAGATGGCAGCCAATCGAAGAGGCAACGGAAGGACCGGCGCTCGAACTTGCTCGGCACCGTCAAGGAGGAATTTACTGAAGTGAACTCCGACGGGCATCCAACGGCGCCCAAAGAAGTAGTCAAGGGGTACACAGTTCAGCTCGGGTGCATTCTCCGGAGCACCGTCTCGATCAACACCGAGAACCTAAGGCATAAGGCCCGAGGGAATTTGCGCAGCCTCCTCTTCACGAAGTTGCACGAACGATACAAGTTCCCTGCTGAATTTGCATACACATGCCTCTCAGGGAACAAAGTGAACAGTGCCGCCCTCATGAGGATGAGCATGGCCCTGTCTACATGGAGAAGCACGGTGAATGCAATGATTGAAAAAGGTGATAGTTATAAGAAGATCAATGCGAAATATCCTTTGATGAGCAAAGATGACTACAAGGAGTTCAAGATCAAGTGCTAGAGCAGCGCAACCTCTGAATCAAGTCAGTGCGGGAAAGAAATGCGGCAGTTGAACTTAGGGGTCCACCAACTCGGTCCCGGCGGTTACACAGTGGCGGAGCCCATATGGGACAAGGAGGACGCGGAGCGTGCCGAGCAAGGCCTACCGCCCCACTTCGAGAAATACCGTGACAAGCAGACCAGGAACTTTCTCAGGGCCCGATACAAGGAGGAACCGGTAACAAAGGAGCTTCCCACGGATCCGAAGACCAGGGCGCTCGAGCTTGTTCTGGTAAGGAATACACCCCCGCATAATTAGCTCCATATGGTTGCATTCTAATTAATCCCCAATATTTCTAAATGGTTCACGTTCCTTCCGCAGGACACTGAAAGTAGTAGCACGGGGTCGTCTCAGAGCTCCCCTTTCGACACCCCTTTAAATAGGGCATTGAACGTAATGAAAAACAAGGATAAGCTTAGTAAGCCGACATCAGCAGGTCGTGTGGCCGGCAAAGGCTTGTCCACAAAATGGTCGTCATACTATACCGCTGGTGGGCGAAAGGAGAAAAAGACCAGCTCGGAAAGCCAGTCGCGCGAGGTTGAAGCACTCAAGGCACAAGTGGCCCGGATTCCAGAGATTATCCAAGAGCAAGTGCAAGTACAACTGGGAACAACGCTCACCGCCATGGTGCCTACGTTGATTCAGGGGCTGACGACGTGGATTGCGGGCGGCCAATAGGGGTGAGGGAGTCCTGGATTAGGGGGTGTCCGGATGGCCGGACTATGACCTTTGGCCGGACTCCCGGACTATGAAGATACAAGATTGAAGACTTCGTCCCATGTCCGGATAGGACTTTCCTTGGCATGGAAGGCAAGCTTGGAGATACGATATGTAGATCTCCTCCCATTGTAACCGACTCTGTGTAACCCTAGCCCTCTTCGGTGTCTATATAAACCGGAGAGGTTTAGTCCGTAGGACGAACAACAATCATACCATAGGCTAGCTTCTAGGGTTTAGCCTCTATGATCTCGTGGTAGATCAACTCTTGTAGTACCCATATCATCAATATTAATCCAGCAGGAGTAGGGTTTTACCTCCATCGAGAGGGCCTGAACCTGGGTAAAAACATCGTGTCCCTTGTCTCCTGTTACCATCCGCCTAGACGCACAGTTCGGGACCCCCTACCCGAGATCCGCCGGTTTTGACACCGACATTGGTGCTTTCATTGAGAGTTCCGCTGTGCCATCGCCATTAGGAAGGATGCCGCATCCCGTCTTTAAAGACGGTGCTGTTGCTAAAGGAGCTTTGGCTATCGGCCAAACTCTCTGGCTGGGCAGTTTTCTTATGAGCGCCTGTTCGGCCGCCGCGCCGACGATGACTTCTCGGGTCATCGAAAGCAATCTCCACGTCAGCTCGGAACTCGCCGAGCAGTTAGATCCGATGGAGCTCTCTTCCTTAAAACAAGCTCTTGGATCGCATCGCCGCCCTGGGAGTCGCTACAGACTACGATCAGATTGGGCTTAAACCCGATCCAAGAGAAATTGACTCTCCCCAGGTCACCCACCACGTCGCAGTGGTGGAGGAACAATGCGGCGAATCTATACCCATCTTAAGGACCAAATATGTCCGGATCCCCGATCCCCCCAAGCCGGATACCCGCGGAGGGGAGGACGTCACTCAAGCCCTGATCCTAAAGTCAGGCAGCAGGCCAGATTCATTGGACAGCATCCAAGAACCCAAGCTTCTGAATTCAGAAACTCCTTGGCCCCTGAGCCTCAGATCGGGAGAGGTTCCGGATTTAACTCCACCCGCCCATCCTAACATAAGGGATCTATCCCAAGTTCGGCAAGAGCCCACGGAAATAGTACATCATTACTGGGCCAGATTCCACCTGGCTATGAACAGGATAGAGGACTGCCGCGAGGAGGATGCAATTTCATCCTTCTTCAATATATGTACAGACATCGGAATCCTCAATGCCATAAGTCGCCATGATATTACACACTTTACTGACTTGGCATCCATGGTACAAAAATACTGTGCGATGGAAAGCGTCCAGAAAACTGAAATAAAATTCTGGGATGATCCGGTCCTGAATACAACCCCAGTCCAAAATAAAAGGGCGTGTTATCTCCATGCACAGGGGTTAATCACGAAAAAAATATAAACCCTCTATAGGGTATGGAACCGTACTGGAGGGATGGCTGAATGGACCCTATAAACTTCATAGTACAGAGGGCGTCACACCAACTCATAGCCTTAGAGCATGTTGGATACTCTGGCAGGTGGCCAGAAGTGGCGAGGAGCTTCTAACTCCAAAATCCGCAGAGCACCACCACGGGAATACCGGTACGATATCAACAGTCTTCGAGACTTTCGCATCAAACAATGTGCGGAAACGAACACTCCGCAGCCTTACCGAAGTCTACCAAGTAGCAACAATAAACCCATGGAGTGACACGGCTATTACTTTTAATGCCAGTGACGAACCTAAATTCTGAACAGCCCGAACACCAGCCGCATTGGTCCTCAGTCTGATAGTGGACGGCTTTCGACTTACCAAGGTACTCATGGACGGTTGCAGCGCATTGAACCTCATTTATGAGGAAACCCTTCGAAAAATGGAAATAGACTGGAGCCGCATTGAGCGAAGCAACACAACCTTTAGAGGAATAATCCCCAGTCGGGAAGCGTGTTGTATAGGAAAAATCACATTGGATGTGGTGTTCGGCACGCCGGATAATTACAGGTCCGAGGAGGTCACATTTCAAGTGGCCCCGTTCAACAGTGGATACCACGCTCTTTTAGGGCGAGAGGCATTCACAATTTTTCAAGCTATACCCCATTACGGGTACATGAAGCTCAAAATGCCCCGACCCAACGGAATCATCACTCTTGCTAGTGACCCGGACATAGCACTCCGCGCCGAAAGCAAGATAGCCGCATTGGCCCTTGAGGCATTATCCGAAGCCCTAGCGGCCGAGGAACTAACTGCGCTGCGCTCCACGGTGGACAGGGACGACATGATACTCGACAAAAGATCCAAGTCCACCTCCTTTAAACCAGCAGACGAAATAGTCAAATTCCAAGTCCATCCAACAGACCCTAAAAAAACGGCCTCCATTGGCGCACAATTGAACCCTGATGTAGACTCCGCACTACGAGAATTCCTACGCGAAAATTGGGACATCTTTGCCTGGCACCCTTCAGACATGCCAGGAATCCCACGCAGGCTGGCCGAGCATAGCCTAAACATCCTAAAAGGATTCAAGCCTGTTAAGCAGGCTCTTCGGCGTTTCTCTAAACCTAAGAGACAAGCCATGGGAGAGGAGCTAGCCAAACTACTGGAAGCCGGATTCATCAGAGACATAAAACATCCGAACCGGCTAGCAAACCTGGTGATCGTACTAAAGAAGGACAAATCCTGGCGCCTATGCGTCGATTTCAAGGACCTCAACAAGGCTTACCCAAAGGATCCCTTCCCCCTCCCCCGCATTGATCAAATCATCGACGCTACCACGAGACACGATTCATTGTGTTTCCTCGAGGCATACTCTGGCTACCATCAAATTAAGATGGCAGAGTCAGATCAAGCTGCAACGGCATTTATCACCCCATAAGGCCCATTCTGCTTCAACACAATGCCCTTCGGGCTCAAAAACGCGGCGCAACATATCAGCGCATGATTCAGACATGTCTGGCCAACCAGATTGGCAAAACAGTTGAAGCATACGTGGATGACGTGGTCGTCAAAACAAAGCATGTCGAAACTCTAATAGATGACTTGAGGCTCATGTTCGATAACTTACGAACATACGACATCAAGCTTAACCGGAAAAATGCGTTTTCGGCGTACCAGCCGGAAAGCTCTTGGGCTTCGTTGTATCCGGTAGAGGAATTGAAGCAAACCCAGCCAAGATCCGAGCTCTGTCACAATTGGATATTCCAAAAGACCTCAAACAAATACAAAAATTGACTGGATGCGTGGCGGCTCTAAGCCGCTTCATCTCCCGCTTGGGAGAAAAGGCATTACCCCTTTACCGCCTCCTCCGGTGCACCGAACGCTTCGAGTGGACGGATGCTGCCACGGCCGGACTCGAAGAAATAAAAGCCATATTGGCAACAAACCCGGTCCTGGCCGCACCAAACATCAGTGAACCAATGTCATTATACATTGCGGCAACTCATCAAGTTGTAAGCGCAGTACTCGTCGTCGAACAAGAAATGGACGGACACAAATTCCCCCTTCAAAAACTAGTCTACTTGTTGGAAATATGCCCTAGAGGCAATAATAAAAGGATTATTATTATATTTCCTTGTTCATGATAATTGTCTTTTATTCATGCTATAATTGTGTTATCCGGAAATCGTAAGACACGTGTGAATACATAGACCACAACATGTCCCTAGTGAGCCTCTAGTTGACTAGCTCGTTGATCAACAGATAGTCATGGTTTCCTGACTATGGACATTGGATGTCATTGATAATGGGATCACATCATTAGGAGAATGATGTGATGGACAAGACCCAATCCTAAGCATAGCACAAGATCGTGTAGTTCGTTTTGCTAGAGCTTTTCCAATGTCAAGTATCTTTTCCTTAGACCATGAGATTGTGTAACTCCCGGATACCGTAGGAGTTCTTTGGGTGTACAAAACGTCACAACGTAACTGGGTGACTATAAAGGTATACTACGGGTATCTCCGAAAGTGTCTGTTGGGTTGACACGGACCGAGACTGGGATTTGTCACTCCGTATGACGGAGAGGTATCACTAGGCCCACTCGGTAATGCATCATCATAATGAGCTCAAAGTGACCAAGTGTGTGGTCACGGGATCATGCATTACGGTACGAGTAAAGTGACTTGCTGGTAACGAGATTGAATGAGGTATTAGGATACCGACGATCGAATCTCGGGCAAGTAACATACCGATTGACAAAGGGAATTGTATACGGGATTGCTTGAATCCTCGACATCGTGGTTCATCCGATGAGATCATCGAGGATCATGTGGGAGCCAACATGGGTATCTAGATCCCGCTGTTGGTTATTGACCGGAGAGCCGTCTCGGTCATGTCTACGTGTCTCCCGAACCCGTAGGGTCTACACACTTAAGGTTTGGTGACACTAGGGTTGTAGAGATATGAGTATGCAGCAAACCGAAAGTTGTTCGGAGTCCCGGATGAGATCCCGGACGTCACGAGGAGTTACGGAATGGTCTGGAGGTAAAGAATTATATATGGGAAGTCGAGTTTCGGCCATCGAGAAAGTTTCGGGGGTCACCGGTATTGTACCGGGACCACCGAAAGGGTCCCGGGGGTCCACCGGGTGGGGCCACCTATCCCGGAGGGCCCCATGGGCTGAAGTGGGAGGGGAACCAGCCCCTAGTGGGTTGGTGCGCCCCCCCCCTGGGCCCCCCTCTGTGCCTAGGGTTGGGAACCCTAGGGGATGGGGCGCCTCCACTTGCCGTGGGGGGCAAGTTTCCCCCTTGGCCTCGCCCCCCTAGGAGATCCCATCTCCTGGGGCCAGCGCCCCCCCGGGGTCCCTATATAAAGAGGGGGGAGGGAGGTCAGCCGCATCCTTACACCTGGCGCCTCCCTTCCCCCTTGCTACACCTCTCCCTCCCGCAGACGCTTAGCGAGGCCCTGCCGGATCCCTGTTGCATCCACCACCACGCCGTCGTGCTGCTGGATCTTCATCAACCTCTCCTTTCCCCTTGCTAGATCAAGAAGGAGGAGACGTCATGCTGACCGTACGTGTGTTGAACGCGGAGGTGCCGTCCGTTTGGCGCTAGGATCTCCGGTGATTTGGATCACGACGAGTACGACTCCCTCAACCTCGTTCTCTTGAACGCTTCCGCACGCAATCTACAAGGGTATGTAGATGCACCTCTCTCTCTCGTTGCTAGATGAACTCATAGATTGATCTTGGTGAACATAGGAAATTTTTTATTTTATGTAACGTTCCCCAACAGTGGTATCAGAGCTAGGTCTATCCGTAGTTCTCTATTGCACGAGTAGAACACAAATCTGTTGTGGGTGTAGATGTTGTCAACTTTCTTGCCACTACTAGTCTTATTTTGCTTCAGCGGTATTGTGGGATGAAGCGGCCCGGACCGACCTTACACGTACGCTTACTTGAGATAGGTTCCACCAACTAACATGCACTAGTTGCATAAGGTGGCTAGCGGGTGTCTGTCTCTCCCACTTTAGTTGGAGAGGATTCGATGAAAAGGGTCCTTATGAAGGGTAAATAGAAGTTGACAAATCACGTTGTGGTTTTTCGTAGGTAAGAAAACGTTCTTGCTAGAACCCGATTGCAGCCATGTAAAAGATGTAACAACAATTAGAGGACGTCTAACTTGTTTTTGCAGTAATTGCTTTGTGATGTGATATGGCCAAAAGTTGTGATGAATGATGAATGATATATTGTGATGTATGAGATCATGTTCTTGTAATAGAAATCACGACTTGCATGTCGATGAGTATGACAACCGGCAGGAACCATAGGAGTTGTCTTAATTATTGTATGACCTGTGTGTCAATGATTTAACGCCATGTAATTACTTTACTTTATTGCTAAACCGTTAGCCATAGTAGTAGAAGTAATAGTTGGCGAGCAACTTCATGGAGACACGATGATGGAGATCATGATGATGGAGATCATGGTGTCATGCCAGTGACGAAGATGATCATGGAGCCCCGAAGATGGAGATCAAAGGAGCTATATGATATTCGCCATATCATGTCACTAGTATTTAATTGCATGTGATGTTTATTATGTTTATGCATCTTGTTTACTTAGAACGACGGTAGTAAATAAGATGATCACTCATAATAATTTCAAGAAAGTGTTCACCCTAACTGTGCGCCGTTGCTAAAGTTAGTCGTTTCGAAGAACCACGTGATGATCGGGTGTGATAGATTCCTACGTTCACATACAATGGGTGTAAGACAGTTTTACACATGCAAAAACACTTAGGTTAACTTGACGAGCCTAGCATGTACAGACATGGCCTTGGAACACAGAGACCGAAAGGTCGAACATGAGTTGTATGGAAGATACGATCAACATGGAGATGTTCACCGATGATGACTAGTCCGTCTCACGTGATGATCAGACACGGCCTAGTCGACTCGGATCATGTAACACTTAGATGACTAGAGGGATGTCAAATCTGAGTGGGAGTTCATTAAATAATTTGATTAGATGAACTTAATTATCATGAACTTAGTCTAAAATCTTTGCAAAAATGTCTTGTAGATCAAATGGCCAACGCTCATGTCAACATGAACTTCAACGCGTTCCTAGAGAAAACCAAGCTGAAAGATGATGGCAGCAACTATACGGACTGGGTCCGAAACCTGAGGATCATCCTCATAGCTGCCAAGAAAGCATATGTCCTAGAAGGGCCGCTAGGTGAAGCACCCATCCTAGAGAACCAAGACGTTATGAACGCTTGGCAGTCACGTGCTGATGATTACTCCCTCGTTCAGTGCGACATGATTTATAGCTTAGAACCGGGGCTCCAAAAGCGTTTTGAGCAACATGGAGCATATGAGATGTTTGAGGAGCTGAAAATGGTTTTCCAAGCTCATGCCTGGGTCGAGAGATATGAAGTCTCCGACAAGTTCTATAGTTGTAAGATGGAGGAAAATAGTTCTGTTAGTGAGCACATACTCAAAATGTCTGGGTTGCACAACCGCCTGTCCCAGCTGGACATTAACCTCCCGGACGAGGCGGTCATTGACAGAATCCTTCAGTCGCTCCCACCGAGCTACAAGAGCTTTGTGATGAACTACAATATGCATGGGATGGTGAAAACTATTTTTAAAGTATTTTCAAGGCTGAAGTCAGCAGAGGTAGAAATCAAAAAGGAACATCAAGTGTTGATGGTCAATAAAACCACCAAGTTCAAGAAAGGTAAGGGTAAGAAGAACTTCAAGAAGGACGACAAGGATGTTGCCGCGCCCGGTAAGCCAGTTGCCGGGAAGAAGTCAAAGAATGGACCCAAGCCTGAGACTGAGTGCTTTTATTGCAAAGGGAAGGGTCACTGGAAGCGGAACTGCCCCAAATACTTAGCGGACAAGAAGGCCGGCAACACTAAAGGTATATGTGATATACATGTAATTGATGTGTACCTTACCAGTACTCGTAGTAACTCCTGGGTATTTGATACCGGTGCCGTTGCTCATATTTGTAACTCATAGCAGGAGCTACGGAATAAGCAGAGACTGGCGAAGGACGAGGTGACGATGCGCGTCGGGAATGGTTTCAAGGTCGATGTGATCGCCGTCGGCACGCTACCTCTACATTTACCTACGGGATTAGTTTTAAACCTCAATAATTGTTATTTAGTGCCAAGTTTGAGCATGAACATTGTATCTGGATCTCGTTTAATACGAGATGGCTACTCATTTAAATTCGAGAATAATGGTTGTTCTATTTATATGAGAGATATGTTTTATGGTCATGCCCCGATGGTCAATGGTTTATTCTTAATGAATCTCGAACGTAATGTTACACATATTCATAGTGTGAATACCAAAAGATGTAAAGTTGATAACGATAGTCCCACATACTTGTGGCACTGCTACCTTGGTCACATTGGTGTCAAGCGCATGAAGAAGCTCCATGCTGATGGACTTTTAGAGTCTCTCGATTATGAATCATTTGACACATGCGAACCATGCCTCATGGGCAAAATGACCAAGACTCCGTTCTCCGGAACAATGGAGCGAGCAACCAACTTATTGGAAATCATACATACTGATGTGTGTGGTCCAATGAGCGTTGAGGCTCGCGGAGGATATCGTTATGTTCTCACTCTCCCTGATGACTTAAGTAGATATGGGTATGTCGACTTGATGAAACACAAGTCTGAGACCTTTGAAAAGTTCAAGGAATTTCAGAATGAAGTAGAGAATCAACGTGACCGAAAGATAAAATTCTTACGATCAGATCATGGAGGAGAATATTTAAGTCATGAATTTGGTAGGCACTTAAGAAAATGTGGAATCGTTTCATAACTCACGCCGCCTGGAACACCTCAGCGTAATGGTTTGTCTGAACGTCGTAATCGCACCCTATTGGATATGGTGCGATCTATGATGTCTCTTACCGATTTACTGCTATCATTTTGGGGATACGCTCTGGAGATAGCTACATTCACTTTAAATAGGGCTCCGTCTAAATCCGTTGAGACGACACCGTATGAATTATGGTTTGGGAAGAAACCTAAGCTGTCGTTTCTAAAAGTTTGGGGATGCGATGCTTATGTCAAGAAACTTCAACCTGAAAAGCTCGAACCCAATTCGGAAAAATGTGTCTTCATAGGATACCCTAAGGAAACCATTGGGTATACCTTCTACCTTAGATCCGAAGGCAAGATCTTTGTTGCCAAGAACGGATCCTTTCTGGAAAAAGAGTTTCTCTCGAAAGGAGTAAGTGGGAGGAAAGTAGAACTCGATGAAGTACTACCTCTTGAACTGGAAAGTAGTGCAGCTTAGGAAAATGTTCCTGTGGTGCCTACACCGACTAGAGAGGAAATTAATGATGATGATCAAGGTACTTCGGATCAAGTTGCTACTGAACTTTGTAGGTCCACAAGGACACGTTCCACACCAGAGTGGTATGGCAATCCTGTCCTGGAAATCATGTTGTTAGACAACGGTGAACCTTCGAACTATGAAGAAGCGATGGCGGGCCCAGATTCCAACAAATGGCTTGAAGCCATGCAATCCGAGATAGAATCCATGTATGAAAACAAAGTATGTACTTTGACAGACTTGCCCGATGATCGGCGAGCGATAGAAAACAAATGGATCTTTAAGAAGAAGACGGACGCGGATGGTAATGTTATCATCTATAAAGCTCGACTTGTCGCTAAGGGTTATCGAAAGTTCAAGGGGTTGACTACGATGAGACTTTCTCTCCCGTAGCGAAGCTAAAGTCCGTCCGAATCATGTTAGCAATTGCCGCATACTATGATTATGAGATATGGCAGATGGACGTCAAAACGGCATTCCTTAACGGCTATCTTAAGGAAGAACTGTATATGATGCAGCCGGAAGGTTTTGTCGATCCTAAGAATGCTAACAAGGTATGCAAGATCCAGCAATCCATTTATGGGCTGGTGCAAGCATCTCGGAGTTGGAACATTCGCTTTGATGAGATGATCAAAGCGTTTGGGTTTATGCAGACTTATGGAGAAGCCTGCGTTTACAAGAAAGTGAGTGGGAGCTCTGTAGCATTTCTCATATTATATGTAGATGACATACTTTTGATGGGAAATGATATAGAACTTTTGGACAGCATTAAGGCCTACTTGAATAAGTGGTTTTCAATGAAGGACCTTGGAGAAGCTGCTTACATATTAGGCATCAAGATCTATAGGGATAGATCGGGACGCCTCATAGGTCTTTCACAAAGCACATACCTTGATAAGATATTGAAGAAGTTCAATATGGATTAGTCCAGGAAAGGGTTCTTGCCTGTATTGCAAGGTGTGAGATTGAGCTCGGCTCAATGCCTGACCACGGCAGAAGATAAAGAAGAGATGAGTGTCATCCCCTATGCCTCAGCCATAGGATCTATTATGTATGCCAGGCTATGTACCAGACCTGATGTAAACCTTGCCGTAAGTTTGGTAGGAAGATACCAAAGTAATCCCGACAAGGAACACTGGACAGCGGTCAAGAATATCCTTAAGTACCTGAGAAGGACAAAGGACACGTTTCTCATTTATGGAGGTGACGAAGAGCTCGTCGTAAAGGGTTACGTCGACGCTAGCTTCGACACAGATCTGGATGACTCTAAGTCACAAACCGGATACGTGTATATGTTGAATCGTGGAGCAGTAAGCTGGTGCAGTTGTCGTGGCGGGATCTACATGTGAAGCGGAGTACATGGCAGCCTCGGAGGCAGCGCATGAAGCAATATGGATGAAGCAGTTCATCACCGACCTAGGAGTCATACCCAATGTGTCGGGGCCGATCACTCTCTTCTGTGACAACACTGGAGCTATTGCCCTTGCCAAGGAGCCCAGGTTTCACAAGGAGACCAGGCACATCAAGCGTCGTTTCAACTCCATCCATGAAAATGTTCAAGATGGAGACATAGATATTTGCAAAGTACACACGGATCTGAATGTCGCAGATCCGTTGACTAAACCTCTTCCGTGAGCAAAACATGATCAACACCAGAACTCTATGGGTGTTCGATTCATCACAATGTAACTAGATTATTGACTCTAGTGCAAGTGGGAGACTGTTGGAAATATGCCCTAGAGGAAATAATAAAAAGATTATTATTATATTTCCTTGTTCATGATAATTGTCTTTTATTCATGCTATAATTGTGTTATCCGGAAATCGTAATACATGTGTGAATACATAGACCACAACATGTCCCTAGTGAGCCTCTAGTTGACTAGCTCATTGATGAATAGATAGTCATGGTTTCTTGACTATGGACATTGGATGTCATTGATAACGGGATCACATCATTAGGAGAATGATGTGATGGACAAGACCAAATCCTAAGCATAGCACAAGATCGTGTAGTTCGTTTTTCTACAGCTTTTCCAATGTCAAGTATCTTTTCCTTAGACCATGAGATCGTGTAACTCCCGGATACCATAGGAGTGCTTTGGGTGTACCAAACGTCACAAGGTAACTGGGTGACTATAAAGGTATACTATGGGTATCTCCGAAAGTGTCTGTTGGGTTGACACGGATCGAGACTGGGATTTGTCACTCTGTATGATGGAGAGGTATCACTGGGCCCACTCGGTAATGCGTCATCATAATGAGCTCAAAGTGACCAAGTGTCTGGTCACGGGATCATGCATTACGGTACGAGTAAAGTGACTTGCCGGTAACGAGATTGAACGAGGTATTGGGATACCGACGATCGAATCTCGGGCAAGTAACATACCGATTGACAAAGGGAATTGTATACGGGGTTGCTTGAATCCTCGACATCGTGGTTCATCCGATGAGATCATCGAGGAGCATGTGGGAGCCAACATGGGTATCCAGATCCCGCTGTTGGTTATTGACCGGATAGCCGTCTCTGTCATGTCTACATTTCTCCCGAACCCGTAGGGTCTACACACTTAAGGTTCGGTGACGCTAGGGTTGTAGAGATATGAGTATGCAGCAAACCGAAAGTTGTTAGGAGTCCCGTATGAGATCCCGGATGTCACGAGGAGTTCCGGAATGGTCCGGAGGTAAATAATTATATATGGGAAGTCGAGTTTCGGCCATCGGGAAAGTTTCGGGGATCACCGGTATTGTACCGGGACCACCGGAAAGGTCCCGGGGGTCCATCGGGTGGGGCCACCTATCCCGGAGAGCCCCATGGGCTGAAGTGGGAGGGGAACTAGCCCCTAGTGGGCTGGTGCGCCCCCACTGGGCCCCCCTCTGAGCCTAGGGTTGGGAATCCTAGGGGAGGGGGCGCCTCCACTTGCCTTGGGGGGCAAGTTTCCCCCCTTGGCCGCCGCCCCCCTAGGAGATCCCATCTCCTAGGGACGGCGCCCCCCCTGGGGTCCCTATATAAAGAGGGGGGAGGGAGGGCAGCCGTACCCTTACACCTGGCGCCTCCCTTCCCCCTTGCTACACCTCTCCCTCCCGCAGACGCTTGGCGAAGCCCTGCCGGATCCCTACTGCATCCACCACCACACCGTCGTGCTGCTGGATCTTCATCAACCTCTCCTTTCCCCTTGCTGCATCAAGAAGGAGGAGACGTCACGCTGACCGTACGTGTGTTGAACGCGGAGGTTCCGTCCGTTTGGCGCTAGGATCTCCGGTGATTTGGATCACGAAGAGTACGACTCCCTCAACCTCGTTCTATTGAACGCTTCCGCACGCGATCTACAAGGGTATGTAGATGCACCTCTCTCTCTCGTTGCTAGATGAACTCATAGATTGATCTTGGTGAACATGGGAATTTTTTTATTTTATGCAACGTTCCCCAACACTACTACGTGTCCACTGTCCTCACTCCATGCAAGTCACGGTACCCGCATTACCAAAAGATAGCATACGTAGTGTTCATGGCGTCCCGGAAGCTATGACATTACTTTCAAGAGTGTTCAATATCAGTAGCCTGTGAAGTGCCTCTTAATTATATTATAAACAACCGCGACGCGGGGCCAGATTGCCAAATGGGCCATTGAGCTCTTCCCATTCGACATAACTTATAAGCCACGGCGAGCTATAAAGTCGCAAGTTTTGGCCGACTTTGTCGTCGAATGGACTGAAGCCGAACTCCCTAAAAAGTACGGCACATATTCCAACTGGATCATGCACTTCGACGGCTCCAAAATTCTAGCGGGCCTGGGGGGCTGGTGTCGTTCTGACATCCCTAACAGGAGACATAGTTCAATATGTACTCCAGATAATGTATACGGACTCTAACAATGCAGCCGAATACGAGGCCCTTCTACATGGTCTCCGGATGGCAGTCTCCATGGGCATTCAACGCCTAGAGGTGCATGGGGATTCGAACATCGTGATATCCCAAATAAATGGAGATTTTGATGCCAAGGATCTGAAAATGGCAGCTTATCGCAATGCTGTCCTAAAAATGTCAGCTCGGTTCGAGGGGCTCGAATTTCACCATATAGCCCGGGAAAATAATCAGGCAACAGACGTCTTGGCACGCATCGGCACAAAACGCGATGCAGTTCCCCCCCCCCCCCAACATTTTCTTGGAGAGGCTATTCAAGCCATCCGTCCAATGGGAAGGGGAGTCCGGAAATAACAACCCGGACTCAGCCGCACCACCTGACACCGAACATTCTGACACAACGGGAGGCTCTGCCAACGAAGTAACATCTTCAGCCACGTAATAATGGCAGTCATTGCCCCATGGACAGAACCATTCTTAGCCTACCTAACTAGGCAAGAACTCCCCAAGGACCAAAACGAGGCACGCTGCATAGTGTGGCGATCTCAAGCCTACAAAGTCCATGAAGGAGAGCTTTATAGGAAAAGCACCACCGGAGTCCTTCAAAGGTGTATCTCCGAAGAGGAAGGGCGGAACCTTTTGGCTGAAATTCATGCTGGACTAGGCGGGCACCACGCTGCAGCTCGGGCCCTCGTAAGCAAGGCCTTCCGTACTGGATTTTATTGGCCTACGGCCCGGACAAATGCTCAGGACTTAGTCCAATGATGCGTCGGCTGCCAATTATTCGCTAACCAAAGCCATATGGCACCCACCGCCCTCCGAACTATACCCATCACCTGGCCCTTCGTGGTCTGGGGGCTTGACATGGTTGGACCCCTTAAAGGGGGGACCCACAAGCAAAAATATTTATTGGTCATGGTTGACAAATTCACCAAATGGATAGAGGCCAAGCCTGTTAAGACGGCCGAATCCGGACCAGTGATAGCCTTCATATCAGGGGTCGTACACCGTTACAGCGTCCCCCACAGCATCATCACTGATAACGGCACGAACTTTTCGGCCGACGAGGTAAAACTCTGGTGCAAAAACATGGGCATCAAGCTCGACTACGCTTCAGTCTATCACCCACAAACTAACGGTCAAGTCGAACGGGCAAATGGTCTAATCATGAGCGGCATCAAACCCAGACTAGTGCGGTCCCTCAAGGAATCTAACACGCACTGGGTAGAGAAGCTCGACTCCGTACTCTGGGGGCTGCGGACCACGCTGAACCGCACTACCAGATTCACACCATTTTTATGGTATACGGTGCAGAGGCAGTTCTGCCCTGCGACATAATTCATGACTCACCTTGCGTGCGCATGTATGAAGAAAGAGAAGCCGGACTCGATGGCAGGACAGTTTGGACACATTGGAGGAGGAGCGTGACGTGGAAAAAGCTCGTTCCGCATTCTATCAACAGCAAGCTCAAAGATATCAAAGCAGAGAACTACGGGCCAAAACTTACAATGTCGATGAATTAGTTCTACGCCTCCCGGACAAGAAAAAGGACAAACTCAAGCCCAAATGGGAAGGTCCCTTCATAATCGACCAGGTCCTGACTGGTGGAGTGTACCGTCTACGAAATGCATCGGATAACCGACTCGAGCCGAACCCATGGAACGCAGCATGCCTACGAAGATTCTACGCCTAGTGCCGGACTCTGTGTTCGTCTCCTTCCTCTGTCTATTTTTTACACATTAGTTGTCTTATATTCTCTCTTTCTCCCTCATTCTTCTATTACAGCCTTTTAAGGGCTCATTTGCGCCTCGTTCGCACACAATTGACGCGCTATCCGCGCTCATTATACCTGGGGGCTTCTTCAACAGAAGCTTATATGGGCCTCGTGCCCAAGACGTGCGTCACACTTCCGCATGTACCTTTTATTCACTATTATATGCATCGATATGACTTAAGTTTTGGCCAAGATGGGTTGCCTGGCTCCTGTGCTTACCCCTACGTTCCCGATTGTTCGGCTAGGTGGTAAAGGGAGCACCTCTGCGATTGTTACTGCCGGGTCAGCCGGATGTGTACCTCAGACTGGGTGAAGCCGAAAGCTAGCGTTCTTAAGGGAATATTAGGTCGGTGAACTAAAAGATGATTTTTAACTTGTTTATTTATCCACCCCCAAATGTTTTTCTGCTTTTTTCGCAGTCCAGACATGTACTTTAGGGCATGCCTCCCAGGGAAAGGAACCCCTAATGGAACTATTCTCCCTGGAAGATGTTTCTTACTAACCATGTAATATAACATAACTAGTTGGGCAATTGTCTGCTAAAGCACTAATGACCCCTATGCCTGGTCTCCATGCATGCCCTGGTTCTTACATAACCGAGAGGGTATTCGGACACACTCCGGACTATTGGGTCTAGAGGTTGAAGCGAAAAGGTCCGCAATGACAAATGATCTACAATCCGGCTAGAAGGCATTTTACATGTCATTTTAAATTACATAGTCAATTTGACTGGGTATATTCTTCTTCAATACCATCCAACAGGATGTCCAATTTACAGTCCTGTTGGGAATAATTGGCGGCCAACTCTACCTGGCCGTACACTAAACTGACAGGGATCTCCTTCCCATCGGGCCCCACAGGTCCGACCTCGGCCATGTGGTTTGGGTCAGCCTTCGTGTACCGCGTCTTCACCATGGCCCAGGCCTCCCTAGCACCTTGACGGCAGGTTGATATCTTCCATAATCGGAAGCGCTGCCGCGCTCCCTTTAGCTTCTCTGCAAGCTCTCCAAGGCCTCGGGCATGGAGACGGATGGCCACAAAGCCTGGACAACGCCTTGCATCGCCTACCGAACTCGTTCGTGCAGTTGTGATAGCTCGGGAAGAAGGTCACCTGTAGAACCGGGCATTTCCTCCGTAGGCCGACCTGTCAGCATACCTACAGACATAATTCTGTCAATCGACTTCCTCGCCGAACTCTTTTTTGACTTACTAAAAATGCCGCGTCGAAGCCGCCGATTCTCCTTTACGGAATCCGACAGCTGAGCACGAACATCCTTTAGTTCCTCGCCAAGCTGGGTGTTGGCATATTGAAGCTTGTTCTTCTCTTGCCTCACCCTTGTAAGCACGCTCTCGCCGACCTTTAACTGGTGCAAGAGTTGCTGCTTGTCCGGATCTACTCCGGCGCCATATGCACTGTTATTGTCAGAATTGCACACATGCCACACTTCACAACATACTCATCTCTCGAAGAATATATTACCAGAGGGGGTCTCCTTGGCCTTCCCTGTTGCGGCTAGTGCGGCCTCAAGTTGGGCCTTGCACTCTTCCAGCTCCTGAGAGAGTTGCTTATTCTTTTCTATAAGATCCTGCATAACAAATGATCCTTAAATCAGTTATTTTAGCTGTTTCAAGTCTCAGGGGCTAATGACATATATAACCATCAGATTTTCTCATCCGTATGTCTTTTACATACTTCTTTGTGGCTCTGGCTAGACCATTTTGAGCGGCACAGAGGTACGCATCTCCCGTATTAAAGGCGTCCAATGCCTCTTGGGAAAAACAAGCGTCACGAAGAACAGTCCGGCGGCGCCTATGGTTCATGGCACTCTCCACCTCGGAATTGGTGGCAGACAGCCTGTTCGCGTCCTCTGTCGGAGGAGCGCCCGATGCGCGCCCCGTGTTTGCCTCCGCTTCTGGACCCGGCCTTGAAGCCTAGTTGGTGGATATAGTCCGACGGGCGCCCTTCTTCCTGAAGAGAGCATGAGCGTTAGTATGCCTTGAGGGCATAAACCCTGGGCATTACAATTGCACGCTGTACCATTGCACCAGAGTCTTGATCCGGTCCGCACTTCTTTTTAGCCCGCTGGGCCTCGATGGCCCTTGTTGGCTAGCCGCCGCGAGCTCAGCCCTCCGCCTCAAGGACTTCCCCTGCAGAAAACGCCATTTGTATACGGTGATCAAAAATAAGTACGGATGGATCCTCTTGAAAGTACTGGGACTTTGATCTCAGTTACCTTTGAGGCTGGAAGTAGTCCGGGATAATCGGTCGTAATGGCCACTAAGGTGTTATCCTTACTCAATTGATGAAACACCCCATCAATTAGCTCCACAGCCAATTCCGGGTCCTCTTGGAAGTCCGGATCGAGGGACCGTTCCGGGTCCTCGGGTTGTGGAGGAGGGTTGTTTATCTCCTTTATAGCCTGGCGTAGCTCCTGTGTTGGAATTGCCAGACTGAATACTTAACCATGGGAATATGGGACGGATGGACAAGTTAAAAATATCCACTTACCCAACTCGGAGGATTGTACATAGAAAATCCACCCCGTGGATTGACGCGGAGGAACTCCTCCTCTTCTCCCTTGTACAAAGCGGGCAAGATCTGTATTAGAGCGGCAGCTGATTCCGGCCCCTTACGGCCGCACCGGGTGGCGTCGTCCTCCCCATTGAAATCCCACATGGGGTGGCCTCTATACTGAAGCGGCTGCACCCCCCGCATAATGCATGTGGCCATGACCTCGATCATGGTCAGTCCGGAATGAGCCAACAACCTTATCTGGTTCATCAGGTAAAGGACGTCCCTATCATTTTCCCTCTCATGGCTCCGTGGGCGCCAGCTTAGGCGTTTCTTCAAGGGAGCACTATTGAACTCAGGGAGGTCGATCCGAATAGGGTCCGGCAGGGGGACATCGTCTATATAAAACCATTCTGAAGACCAGTCTTTGGACATCTTCTTTGGGGTTCCGGATAGATATCTGGTCCCGGCGATGCGCCATAGTTCGACTCCGCCCACTTGATATATCAACTCCTCCTGAGAGCGGGGCACAAGGCAGAACAGCTTCTTCCACAGCGCGAAATTAGCCTCGATGCCCAAAAACAGCTCGCAAAGGGCTACGAAGCCCGCAATATGCAGTATGGAGGCAGGCGTGAGGTTGTGCAACTGGAGGCCGTAAAACTCCAGGAGCCCCCGGAGAAATGGATGAATTGGAAATCCGAGCCCTCTTATCAAATAAGGGACAAGGCATACCCGCTCTCCTTTGGAGGGATTAGGGACGCTCTCCGCTTGCTCTCCACCATTTTATGTGGCAAGCCCGGCTCGAACCGGGACCATGTAGGTTGTGGGGAGAAACCCCTTGGCTTGGAGTGTCACTAGATCGCTGTGCGGGACGGAGCATATCTCCCAATCTCCAGGCCGAGGGCTGGGAGTGCAAGAAGAGGAGCTGCGTCGGCTGGCCATGATGGAATGGATCTCTATCGAAAGCGCTACGATGAATGCTCGCGGAGGAAGGATGGTGTGAGTTGGATCTAAATCCCCGTCTCTTTTATGGGCAGCTCATTTATGCAGCTAGGGGGGTAAATGAAAAAACACCCTAGCTTTTGGCATTCGTTTGACACGTGGAAGATGGACATTATTGGGCGTGGAAGCCAAGAAGCGCAACATTCACCAGAAGCCGGACATTATTTAACAGGTATATGGAATTTGGAGAAGAACCCTCCTTGCAATGCCGAAGACAATTTGCGCGCCGGACTCGTCGTCATTGAAGCCTGGTTCGGGGGCTACTGAGGGAGTCCTGGATTAGGGGGTGTCCGGATGGCCGGACTATGACCTTTGGCCGGACTCCCGGACTATGAAGATACAAGATTGAAGACTTTGTCCCGTGTCCGGATAGGACTTTCCTTGTTGTGGAAGGCAAGCTTGGCGATATGATATGTAGATCTCCTCCCATTGTAACCGACTCTGTGTAACCCTAGCCCTCTCCGGTGTCTATATAAACCGGAGAGGTTTAGTCCGTAGGACGAACAACAATCACACCATAGGCTAGCTTCTAGGGTTTAGCCTCTCTGATCTCGTGGTAGATCAACTCTTGTACTACCCATATCATCAATATTAATCAAGCAGGAGTAGGGTTTTACCTCCATCGAGAGGGCCCGAACCTGGGTAAAAACATCGTGTCCCTTGTATCCTGTTACCATCCGCCTAGACGCACAGTTCGGGACCCCCTACCCGAGATCCGCCGGTTTTGACACCGACAAGGGGCCTCCCCCGGTTCCTAGCTTCACGGCCAGCAACTCACACAACGCGCAGGCGGCACCATTGGTGTCTCAGGCGACGCCATTGGTGTCTACGGCGGAGGTGGTATTCGTGTCTCCGGCGCTGGCACGGGCATTGGAGCTTAACGCACCCGGGTGTACACCGGCCGGCACCTCGCCAGCAAGCGGCCCCTCCGATACTTGCACGCCCGCCGTTGGCGGTGCCTCGACATTAGCCGAGCTCGACAGCATCATGGTAACTAAGCCTCTCAGCCGATGACTTCATCTCCTTGCCTTTGACTGGGTATCCCTGACGCCCTACATGTTTTCGCAGGGCGCCGCCGACGTTCCTTGCACTCTCCTGCACTTCGTGGGCGGCGAGTTGGTCGACGTCGCCAAGGGCAGAATCGTTCAACCGGGCAACCCCGTGTTTCACGGTAATCCGATGCCACCCATAGTGTATAGGGTTGAACTGGTCCGGGTGCTGCTGATGTCTACTACACAACCTTCTTCTTGTAGACGTTGTTGGGCCTGCAAGTGCACAGGTTTGTAGGACAGCAGCAAATTTCCCTCATGTGGATGACCTAAGGTTTATCAATCCGTAGGAGGCGTAGGATGAAGATGGTCTCTCTCAAACAACCCTGCAACCAAATAACAAAGAGTCTCTTGTGTCCCCAACACACCCAATACAAGCGTAAATTGTATAGGTGCACTAGTTCGGTGAAGAGATGAAGATACAAGTGCAAAATAGATAGTAGATATAGGTTTTTGTAATCTGAAATAATAAAAACAGCAAGGTAGCGATCGGTAAAAGTGAGCGTAAACGGTATTGCAATGATAGGAAACAAGGCCTAGGGTTCATACTTTCACTAGTACAAGTTTTCTCAACAATAATAACATAGATAGATCATATAACAAACCCTCAACATGCAACAAGGAGTCAGTCCAAAGCCACTAATAGCGGAGAACAGACGTAGAGATTATGGTAGGGTACGAAACCACCTCAAAGTTATTCTTTCGGATCGATCTATAAAAGAGTTCGTACTAGAATAACACCTTACGACACAAATCAACCAAAGCCCTAATGTAACCTAGATACTTCATTGTCACCTCAAGTATCCGTGGGCATGATTATACGATATGCATCACACAATCTCAGATTTATCCAACCAACATAAAAGTACTTCAAAGAGTGCCCCAAAGCTACTACCGGAGAGTCAAGAACGTGTGCCAACCCCTATGCATAGGTTCCCAATGTCACGAAACCCGCAAGTTGATCACCAAAACATACATCAAGTGGCACATGATATCTCATTGTCACCACAGATAATCACGGCAAGACATATATCAAGTGTTCTCATAAAGACTCAATCCGATAAGATAACTCAAAAGGGAAACTCAATCTATTATATAATTAAGATAGAAGACAAATAAGCCATCATGTTCGTCCACATATGCTAATATTATTTACATGTTTGATCAAGAAAATAATGGCTAAGATTTAAAGGATTTTACTTAACATATTAACATGGATGTCTCAATATATTGAACTGCCATGTTGTCACGTGTATACATGCTTATGCACGGCAAGACTTGCATCTGATGTAATTACGCTAGGCTAGCAAGAGTCATCATTAACTAAAAAAAATCTAGCAAGAGTCATGACCATGTACGAGAAAAGGAGTCGGACTCAAGCTCGCGTACGTCTACGAGTCAGCGAAGGAGTCCAAGATTTATCAATTCCCACGCGAACTAAGCAACCTTTAATTTCCTCTTTCTATTTATTAAGCATCAAAGTATTACATATTTCTTCTTTTAAATTTGCAAATTATTTTTAACTTCCTTAACATCCAACATATTTCTAGGAAAAAATTGTCGTCAGATAATCTACACAATACTAATCCATTCTTCTCAGGATACATTAGTAAAATTGTTAGATCATAGTCTCATGGAACAAGAGGTATGGTTACACGCTCATCCCTTCTGCTTATATCACACAATCATCATTCAACATTAATTTTACAAGATGACATTCAACTCTTCAGTCTGACCCATGATACACTTTCTCAATAGCTCTTTTTTCAAGATGTTAGGACAATCAAACACACAAGACGGTTGACAAATCGAAGGCATGTAAACAACTCCATCAACTTGCATCCAATATACACCCATGATGCCCAAATGATCGTAAGTGATGAGGAGCGAACCTCGAGACGAGGGTTGATCCGTTGTTGGACCGATCTTTCACGGCACAAAACTCCATCGCAACAAGAACTAGATGCGGGTTTACAAAGATGTTCACAAACCTCGCAAAAACAACACGCCAACCCCTCGATCTGAAGGAATAACGTGGATGCTGTGTCACTGTTAGCTGCAGCTTCTCCACCATGTCGATGCCGACCGCGTTGATCGAACTATCATGGTCGATTGTCATGGCGCAAACTTTGTCTCCCACTTTACAGTAGGTATGAAAAAGTTCAGCACCGTAGCCTGTCTCCTCTAGCAAAAAATCACTGGATAGCCTCCAGTAGCTACTTCGTGTTGGTGCGCCAGTCGTCCCCTTCGAAGTGCCGTGAGTAATGCTGGTCTCTGATACCACTTGATGAGGAGCGAACCTCGAGACGAGGGTCGATCTGTTGTTGGCCCAATCTTTCACGGCGCAAAACTCCATCGCAACAAGAACTAGATGCGGGTTTACAAAGATGTTCACAAACCTCGCAAATACAACACGCCAACCCCTCGACCTGAAGGAATAACGTGGACGAACCGTATAGGTTCAGCTTGTAATTTCCTACACGTCGTGTCGCATGAACTCACACGCCAGTAGAGACTTTTGACAAGATTTCTCAAAACTCGATAATGGCCGACGGCCGAAAAACACACACGTGCCTAATTCATCTCCAAATAACCTAACCCTTTTCCATGATGCGCCAGGCTTTATATATTAGCCAAACCATCTAACAAAACACACGCATCCAAGCTAGCTTTCCTAAAACTTATGGACTCTTTCTCACGTCTAACCCTCTCCTAGATTCTGTGCTTTATATTTTAGCAAACAACCAACCGGTATAAAACTGATACAAATATTCCTAACTTGGACTGTTATTTTTTGGTACGCATCTTTAGTTTGCTCCTTGGTCTGTTTTTTCCAATGTGGTGGCCCCCACCCAGACTCCTTTAAACTCATGATCTTCCACCTAATAAACTTCCTTGTGCGTGTAACTCTTGGTCGTTCAGGTGGCCGATTCCTTGCAAAGAAATAATCAGATTCATCTTACCATGCCGTAGCCGAGCTATGGGCTGGCACGTACCTGACTTGATCCTTGTACTCAACTAACAAACAAGTTGATATTTTAATTCGTGGAAACCAAACAGCCAAATAGATAATGTTGCATGCGATCTGGACATCTTCCCGTTCTCTTCTATTTTCACATTGCACTATCTCATGCTCTAGCTTGCCCTCTCTTGCCTCTCTCTGCGTGACTAACACATCGACCAGAACAGTAGGACTAACAGTAATACTGGACAGCTGCATGTCCGTATCAGTAAGGCACAAAGAACGTCCAACAAACTGAAGACACGACATCAACACCATCAACCTCGGGTAATATCCTCATGCAGTTCTTCATGTGTGTCAGCATTTGATCTCATCTCAACCTTGCTTCTAATCTTCAATGTCAAAACTCTTCTGAGACTGAACTGTACACCATGATTTTTCGATGCATCTACACACTACCATGACAGTAGTGTGAAAGCTACAAAAAGTACAACACTACTGAACACTTACTGATTTATAGTGCCATACCGGATAACAATATTGATCTCCAGATGTACTCTATGTGACACCTCCATTATTAGTCTCTATCCAAATGCACATACATGTCTGCAGTGGCAAAACACTATTAAGAAAACTCTATATGTCACTGAAGAAATCAAATTTGCAGAGATGACAGTCCAACATACGTCAGCACTAGCAGCTCACCATACAAAAAGAAAGAAAGAAAAAGCGGACAACGACTGCAAAGGGAAGAAGAAATATGAACACAGAAGCTCCTAAACAATTGAGAAAGGATGCTAAAGAAGATAAGGAATTGAAGCATGCAAGAAGCGAAAGCAACAAAATTAACATTAGAGTCAATGTTGGAGACAACAACAAAACCACAACCTCAACAAGTACTAATAGAAAGGTATGTAACTTGGAAAGGCCAACATACAAATGCTAATATTGCAAATCATTGCTATGGTGTGAAGAAAGATTAAATTCAACAAAGAAACTACGACACCCTCTTTTAGAATATGCTGCAAACAGGGAAAAATTAATCTGCCACCACTGAGCCTCCACCATACCTCAGAAACCTCTTTAGAAGAGCACAAAGCGGACAAGGACTGCAAAGGGAAGAAGAAATATGAACACAGAGGATCCTAAACAATTGAGAAATGATAATGCTAAAGAAGATAAGGAATTGAAGCGTGCAAGAAGCGAAAGCAACAAAATTAACATTAGAGTCAATGTTGGAGACAACAACAAAACCACAACCTCAACAAGTACTAACAGAAAGGCATGTAACTTCGGAAGGCCAACATACAAATGCTAATATTTCAAATCATTGCTATGGTGTGAATAAAGATTAAATTCAACAAAGGAACTACGACACCCTCTTTTGGAATATGCTGCAAACAGGGAAAATTAATCTGCCACCACTAAGCCTCCAGCATACCTCAGAAACCTCTTAAGAAGTGAAGGGCAGGATTATAAGGCCATACAACTCAATGGTGTCATTCACATCGATGGGAGGAGTTGTGGACAAGGAAATAAACACTCAGAAAGGACATTCTATTTTTCGTTTGCATGGATAGAACTACCACCACATCGGAACTCTTTTACCTGAAGGTGCAGATAAACCTCGGTTCACATAGCTGTACATCTATAATAACGTAAATGAGGTGGCAAACAGGATAAGTGCGTCAAGATGCAATGATAATAAATCAACAGTGGACCCCAACATCGTCAAAGAACTGCAAATAATGCTCATCGACAACATCCTTGCAAAACAAGCTAGGAATATATTTGCCTAAGCAAGCATTCTGCCATGGACAACTGTATGTGGCATTATAAAGAGTGATAAACAAGGAACGATTGAAGGTGCTGATCGATGACAAAGAGTGTGAAACTGAAGGTGCCGCAAAGAATATTGTTTATAAAGAGATATTCTAATTTACAATGTAGTTCATCAAGTCAACAAAACTAGAATTTTGCATAGGCAATGCATGTGCAATTACATAGAGTCGAAGACAACCTAAGCATATATATATACATGTCTGATCTTTCCACAAAATATTACTTTTTTGTTTATTAGTTATTTATTATCCATGAATATTTTTATCTCTCTTCTATCATCATTTAAAAAAATTGAAGCATGGATATTTTCACATAGCTACATACTTCATCCGTTTCGAAATATAAGCCTTTTTAGAGATTTCATTACAGATTACATACAGATTTATATAGACATATTTTAGAGTGTAGATTCACTCATTTTGCTCCGTATGTAGTCCGTATTGGAACCTCTAAAAAAATATTTAGGAATGGAGGGAGTACTATATTTGATCGTTCTAGAGAAAGTTCACAGATAAATTCCACCTAAATAGCGATTACTAATATCTCTCGCACTAACACTCTCATCACTCTCACGAATAGTGTCTCTAAAAAATAGGCATCAAGACAGCCTCCTCAACCGAAAAAATGTATGTGTATTCACGTATATATATGTTAACAACTACAGACAAGACAATGAGTTATTGAAAGATTACAGGTGTTATAGGTAGTAGGCAAAACAATGAAGTATTGAGCACCTTTTGCTATACGGAACTTCATATAATTAATACAGATGTGTTGAAGAGACAATCTAAGTTGAAGAGATGATCTAAGTTGGGCAGAATGTCAAGTGAAAAAAAGTTAATTCCCCAAAACAACGCAAGGTAAGCAAAAAAGGCAGGGGGATATGAGCAACTCCAACATAAACTGAGGCAAGTCTTCGCTCGCTTGATCCTGAAAAAACTCCATGCGCATATTGGTCACCACTCTGCATTTGCCCTTCTCAGCTTCTAAGTAGTGCCTCACCAGAGAACACCCTCTCCATCTGGCAAGCATGAAAAATTATGAGTAAGAAGAAACCGTGCGAAGATAAAAAAAGAAGACAGAGAAAGGTCAGGAGACCATAAGCATCTCCTTATCTCCACCAAAAAAAATCTCCACTAGCTGCAGTAAGGGGATAACAGGAGACCACTAGCCGATTTCTCATTAAGAATCCAAAATCCATGCAATTGTTGGATCCTAGCAGACCAAGCATCTGGGAAGGAAGGAGAAGGAGGGGAAGAGGAGAGATTACTTGGAGGAGAGCCACCGCTCAAGTTCAATCCAATCGACGGCGCCGGCGAGCAGCAGGCACGTGTGGTCGAGCTGGAGGACCGGCCACCACCGAGAGCCTGCAACCACGACACTCTGCCGCAAATCCTACTCACCACGTCCTTCTCACTTTGGATCTAGCAACGAATTGTGGATGAATCCCTAGATCAGGGAAGAAAAAGAGAAAAATGAACGAGAGGAGAACGAGAATGAGAAATGGGTTCATGTCAATTAGGAGAAAAGAATTGAAAAAGGAATGAATGGCAGTACTACAGCCGTACAGATGCAAAATACTACTCCTACTAGATTAAAACCGTGTCACTTCACACCGCTTCCCCCGATCCCATGTGTCACATGCTGCTCTCTCGCGACTGCATCCGACGGACTGCGAGAGGCCGCATGGAACACACGAAAAGCGCGTAAGCACTTTCTAGCATTTTTTTTGAGAAACATTTGTTTATTTTTTCTCGCATTTATTTCTTTTTCGGGTGGGCTGCTTAGCCGGTAGTAACTTATATGAAGTCAAAGCAAATATTTGTTTTAATATTCCATTTATTCACTCCTATATAGTATTAGATTTTCATTCCATTTTTACACAAGGGTATATTAGCTACATAATATACTGTGGGAGAGTAGTTATAGAATAGAGTAGAATTTCTCAAAGAACAAAAGCTAGGGAATTCAATACTCCATGATGGACTGGCAACATGTAGTAAAAACAAACAAAGCAAGAAATTGTTGGGCATTCGCACAAGAAAATGTTGGCCAAACTAAAATAATACTCCATCCGTTTGAAAATAAGTGTTATGGTTTTAGTTTAAACTTGAACTAAAATCACGACACTTATTTTAAAATGGAGAAAGTACGTGGAGATAACCGAAACACAAATGATGATATGAAGAGGAAAACTGCATAAGGAGATTTTCCGTACAATGTAAAAAGAAAAAAATGCAAGTCCATATGACTAAGCAAAATAGCATAAACATATCATTTACTAAAAAAATATAAAATATATCAATTCTAGCCGTGCAATTGCGCGGGTGGACCCGCTAGTTCATCACAAGAGAGTAGAGGGGGAGAAACATCATAAGATCCAACTACAATAGCAAAGCTCGGGATACATCAAGATCGTGCCATAGAGGGAACACGAGAGAGAACACGAGAGAGAGAGAGTGAGAGAGAGATCAAACACATAGCTACTGGTACATACCCTCAGCCCCGAGGGTGAACTACTCCCTCCTCGTCATGGATAGCGCCGGGATGATGAAGATGGCCTCCGGTGATGGGATCCCCCTCCGGCAGGGTGCCGGAACAGGGTCCCGATTGGTTTTTCCTGGCTCTGGAGGCTTGTGGCGGCGGAACTCCCAATCTAGGTGTTCTGGAAGTTTTAAGGTACAAGAGTATATATGGGTGCAGGGGGTACGTCGGAGGAGCTACGGGGGCCCCACAAGGCAGGGGGTCGCGCCCGGGGGGGGCGCGCCCCCCACCCTCGTATGCAGCCCGTATCTCCCCTGACGTGCACTCCAAGTTCCCTGGGTTGCTTTCCTTCCAAAAATAACTTCTCCAGTTGATTTCGTTCCGTTTTGACTTCGTCTGATATTCCTTTTCCTCGGAACACTGAAATAGGCATAAAACAACAAATCTGGGTTGGGCCTCCGGTTAATAGGTTAGACCCAAAAATAATATAAAAGTGGATAATAAAGCCCAATATTGCCTAAAACAGTAGATAAAGTAGCATGGGGCAATCAAAAATTATAGATACGTTGGAGACGTATCAAGCATCCCCAAGCTTAATTCCTACTCGTCCTTGAGTAGGTAAATGATAAAAATGAATTTTTGATGCGGAGTGATACTTTGGCATAATTTCAATGTAAATCTTCTTAATTGTGGTATGAATATTCAGATCCGAAAGATTCAAGACAAAAGTTCATATTGACATAAAAGTAATAATACTTCAAGCATATTAATCAAAGCAATCATGTCTTCTCAAAATAGCATGGCTAAAGAAAATTCATCCCTACAAAATCATATAGTTAGGCTATGCTTCATTTTCATCACATAAAGTATTTAATCATGCACAACCCCGATGACGAGCCAAGCAATTGTTTCATACTTTAGTAATCTCAAACTTTTTCAACTTTCACGCAATACATGAGCGTGAGCCATGGACATAGCACTATAGGTGGAATAGAATGGTGGTTGTGGAGAAGACAAAAAAGAGAAAATAGTCTCACATCAACTAGGCGTATCAACGGGCTATGGAGATGCCCATTAATAGATATCAATGTGAGTGAGTAGGGATTGCCATGCAACGAATGCACTAGATCTATAAGTATATGAAAGCTCAACAAAAGAAACTAAGTGGGTGTGCATCCAACTTGCTTGCTCACGAAGACCTAGGGCACTTTTGAGGAAGCCCATCATTGGAATACACAAGCCAAGTTCTATATTGAAAAATTCCCACTAGTAAATGTAAGTGACAACATATGAGACTCTCTATCATGAAGATCATGGTGCTATTTTAAAGCACAAGTGTGGAAAAAGGATAGTAGCATTGTCCCTTCTCTCTTTTTCTCTCATTTTTTTATTTCGTCCGGAGTATCATCCCGACTTATGGGGCAATCATAGTCTCCATCATCCTTTCCTCACTGGGACAATGCTCTAATAATGATGATCATCACACTTTTATTTTTCTTACAACTCAACAATTACAACTCGATACTTAGAACAAAATATGACTCTATATGAATGCCTCCGGTGGTGTACCGGGATATGCAATGAATCAAGAGTGACATGTATAAAAATTATGAAGGTGGCCTTGCCACAAATACAATGTCAACTACATGTTCATGCAAAAAGCAATATGACAAAAGTAATGTGTGGCATATGAACGAAATGGTGGAAAGTTGCATGGCAATATATCTCGGAATGGCTATGGAAATGCCATGATAGGTAGGTATGGTGGCTGTTTTGAGGAAGGTATATGGTGGGTGTATGATACCGGCGAAAAGTGCGCGGTATTAGAGAGGCTAGAAAAGGCGGAAAGGTGAGAGTGCGTATAATCCATGGACTCAACATTAGTCAAAAGAACTCATATACTTATTGCAAAAATTTAGAAGTCATCAAAAATCAAGTATTACGCGCATGCTCCTAGGGGGATAGATTGGTAGGAAAAGACCATCGCTCGTCCCCGACCGCCACTCATAAGGATGCACAAGCCAGGTACACTTCATGTTTCAAATTTGTTACACAACTTTAACCATACGTGCATGCTACGGGACTTGCAAACTTCAACACAAGCATTTCTCAAATTCATAATCACCCCAACTAGCATTGCTTTGATATTATCACCTCCATATCTCAAAACAATTATCAAGCATCAAACTTATCTTAGTATTCAACACACTCAAAAGAAAGTTTCACATATCTTGAATACCAAGTATATTAACATTAATCAAATTACCATGCTATTAACGATTCTCAAAATAATCTAAGTGAAGCATGAGAGATCAATAGTTTCGTTAAAATAAATGCACCACCGTGCTCTAAAAGATATAAGTGAAGCACATAGAGTATTCTAGCAAATTACAATTTGTGTATGGCTCTCTCTCATTAAAGAATTTTAGATCTTGATACTTATTGAAACAGAAAGCAAAGCTAAAGAAAACTACCATTCAAGGATAGCACAACTCATGTGAAGAAGCAAAACCTTAGGCTCAACCGATACTAACCGATAGTTGTCGAGGAAGAAAGGTGAGATGCCTACCGGGGCATCCCCAAGCTTAGATGCTTGAGAATTCTTGAAATATTATCTTGGGGTGCCTTGGGCATCACCAAGCTTGAACTTTTATGTCTCCTTAATTCATCTCATATCATGGTTTCTCTTCTTTTTATCAAAAGCTTCATTCACAACAAACTCAACAAGAACTCGTGAGATAGGTTAGTATAAACCAATGCAAAACCTTATCATTTTCTACTGTAACAAATCACTTAAATAATTATTCAACATTGAATACTAAATGCCTCTTCATATTTAATACTCCTATCCTCAAATAGAATCATTAAACAAGCAAACATACGCAAACAATGCAACCATAACAGCAATCTGCCAAAACAGTACAGTCTGTAAAGAATGCAAGAGTATCAATACTTACCTGACTCCAAAAATTATAAACTAAAATTGCCACTGTAATAAATTTATCAGACCTTAATATTCAAAAATATTAAACGTTATACCATTCTCTGACTTTTCTAGGGAATTTTTGCAACAGCGGTAAACTTTCTGTTTTCAAACAGCAACATGTATACTAGCAAAATAAGCATGGTAAAGGCTATCCTTGACTTTTTTATTGAAACTAAGGGTGCAAAACATTATTCTAACTAACAACAAGCAAAAACTAACAAAGTAAAATGACGCTCCAAGCAAAACACATATCATGTGGCGAATAAAAATATAGCTCCAAGTAAAGTTACCGATGAACGAAGACGAAAGAGGAGATGCCTTCCGGGGCATCCCCAAGCTTAGACTCTTGGTTTTCCTTGAATATTACCTTGGAGTGCCTTGGGAATCCCTAAGCTTAGGCTCTTTCCACTCCTTATTCCATAATCCATCGAATCTTTACCCAAAACTTGAAAACTTCAACCACACAAAACTCAAAACAAAACTCGTAAGCTCCGTTAGTATAAGAAAATAAAACCACCACTTAGGTACTGTAATGAACTCATTCTAAATTCATATTGGTGTAATATCTACTATCTTCTAACTTCTCTATGGTTCATACCACTTAATACTAGCCATAGATGCATCAAAATAAGCAAACCACACATAGAAAACAGAATCTGTCAAAAACAGAACAGTCTGAAGTAATCTGTATAAAACGTATACTTCTGGAACCCCAAAAATTATGAAATAAATTGCTAGACCTGAGAAATTTGTATATTAATCATCTGCAAAAAGAATAAACCTAAAATAACTCTTCAGTAAAAAAATGGCAGCTATTCTCGTGAGCGCAAAAGTTTTAATTTTTTACAGCAAGATCATGTAAACTTCACCCAAGTCTTCCCAAAGGTTCTACTTGGCAGTTTATTGAAACAAAAGCTATAAAACATGATTACTACAGTAGCATAATCATGTGGACACACAAAAACAGTAAGGGTAAATATTGGGTTGTCTCCCAACAAGCGCTTTTCATGCCTTTTTAGCTAGGCATGATGATGACAATGATGCT
Organism: Triticum aestivum; assembly: GCF_018294505.1. Lineage (NCBI taxonomy): Eukaryota > Viridiplantae > Streptophyta > Magnoliopsida > Poales > Poaceae > Triticum > Triticum aestivum. Next base: position 623,944,927 of record NC_057801.1, read on the forward strand.
CACATAAAAGATAAGAATTGAAACATAACGGGAGCATCATGAAGAATATGACTAGCACATTTAAGCCTAACCCACTTCCTATGCATAGGGATTTTGTGAGCAAACAACTTAGGGGAACAATTATCAACAAGCATAGGAAGGTAGAACAAGCATAACTTCAAGATTTTCAACACATAGAGAGGAAACATGACATTATTGTAACTCCTACAAGCATATGTTCCTCTCTCATAATAGTTTTGAGTAGCATCATGAATGAATTCAACAATATAACCAGCACCTAAAGCATTCTTTTCATGATCTACAAGCATAGAAAGTTCATTACTCTCCACATAAGCAAACTTCTTCTCATGAATATTAGTGGGAGCAAACTCAACAAAATAACTATCATGTGATTGAAAACTAAGATCAAGATGACACGTTTCATGGTTATCATTATTCTTTAAAGCATACGTGTCATCACAATAAATATCATAGATAGGAGGCATGCTTTCATCATAGTAATTTTGCTCATCGAAGCTTGGGGGACAAAAAATATCATCTCCGTCAAACATAGCTTCCCCAAGCTTGTGGCTTTGCATATCATTAGCATCATGGGTATTCAGGGAATTGATACTAACAACATTGCAATCATGCTCATCATTAACATATTTCATGCCAAGATTCTATGTAATTCTTCTTCTAGCACTTGAGCACAATTTTCCTTCCCATCATACTCACGAAAGATATTAAAAAATACGAAGCATATGAGACAAACTTAACTCCACTTTTTGTAGTTTTCTTTTATAAACTAAACTAGTGCTAAAACAAGAAATAAAAAGATTCGATTGCAAGATCTAAAGATATACCTTCAAGCACTCAGCTCCCCGGCAATGGCGCCAGAAAAGAGCTTGATGTCTACTACACAACCTTCTTCTTGTAGACGTTGTTGGGCCTGCAAGTGCACATGTTTGTAGGACAGTAGCAAATTTCCCTCAAGTGGATGACCTAAGGTTTATCAATCCGTAGGAGGCGTAGGATGAAGATGGTCTCTCTCAAACAACCCTGCAACCAAATAACAAAGAGTCTCTTGTGTCCCCAACACACCCAATACAATGGTAAATTGTATAGGTGCACTAGTTCGGCGAAGAGATGAAGATACAAGTGCAAAATAGATAGTAGATATAGGTTTTTCTAATCTAAAATAATAAAAACAGCAAGGTAGCGAGCGGTAAAAGTGAGTGTAAACGGTATTGCAATCATCGGAAACAAGGCCTAGGGTTCATACTTTCACTAGTGCAAGTTCTCTCAACAATAATAACATAGATAGATCATATATCAAACCCCCAACATGCAACAAAGAGTCACTTCAAAGCCACTAATAGCGGAGAACAAACATAGAGATTATGGTAGGGTACGAAACCACCTCAAAGTTATTCTTTCGGATCGATCTATAAAAGAGCTCGTACTAGAATAACACCTTAAGACACAAATCAACCAAAACCCTAATGTCACCTAGATACTCCATTGTCACCTCAAGTATCCGTGGGCATGATTATACGATATGCATCACACAATCTCAGATTCATCCAACCAACATAAAAGTACTTAAAAGAGTGCCCCAAAGCTACTACCGGAGAGTCAAGAACATGTGCCAACCCCTATGCATAGGTTCCCAATGTCATGAAACCCGCAAGTTGATCACCAAAACATACATCTAGTGGCACATGATATCCCATTGTCACCACAGATAATCACGGCAAGACATACGTCAAGTGTTCACATAAAGACTCAATCCGATAAGATAACTCAAAAGGGAAACTCAATTCATCACAAGAGAGTAGAGGGGGAGAAACATCATAAGATCCAACTACAATAGCAAAGCTCGAGATACATCAAGATCGTGCCATAGAGGGAACACAAGAGAGAACACGAGAGAGCGAGAGAGATCAAACACATAGAGATCAAACAGGGTCCCGATTGGTTTTTCGTGGCTCTGGAGGCTTGAGGCGGTGGAACTCCCGATCTATGTTCTATTCTGGAAGTTTTAAGGTACAAGAGTATATATCGGTGCAGGGGGTACGTCGGAGGAGCTACGGGGGCCCCACGAGGCAGGGGGCGCGCCTAGGGGGGCGCCCCCACCCTCGTGGGCAGCCTGTATCTCCCCTGACATGCACTCCAAGTTCCCTGGGTTGCTTTCCTTCGAAAAATAACTTCTCCAGTTGATTTCATTCCGTTTTGACTCCGTCTGATATTCCTTTTCCTCGAAACACTGAAATAGGCATAAAACAGCAAATCTGGGCCTCCGATTATTAGGTTAGTCCCAAAAATAATATAAAAGTGGATAATAAAGCCCAATATTGCCTAAAACAGTAGATAAAGTAGCATGGAGCAATAAAAACTTATAGATACGTTGGAGACGTATCAGCTGCCAGGCTACGATGAGTTGTTACCTCCGATTCGACCCGCTGGGGCCGACGAAGAAGATGAGATGACCCTCATCGCCCGCGTAGGCTGGCCCCTGCTTTGGCTGAAGAGCCAGATTCGTTTGGGGGCGGGGGACACCACCCCACAAACAAGACCGCCAGTCATGCCGGCGCCAAGCCATGGTAAGAACGCCGCAACGCTACCGGACATGCCGGACATCCCTATGGCACAGAATCCAGACATGTATATGGCACAGGATCCGGACGACGACGACAACGACGACAGTACATTTACCAACGTCGATAAGTACTTTGCCGAACATGGGTACGGTGACGAGTTCGGCGGGCCTCCTTCTCAAGAACCCAACCAAGACGACCGCAATCTAGCTAGTACGTTAGAGAAATCCAATTGCAACATGTGTCGTCTGGCGTTCAGTTCTCTGGAGACGCCTCCAGCACCCGCCTTCACCGAGCCTCAGATAGCTGAGGTGCGAAATATTATCAGCCCCAACATGCTCAAGAAGGCGGTCTGTGAGCAGAACTCGGTCCCATTACAACAGATCAAGAAGAAGGGACGGAAACGAAAGACTAACAAGGGCGCTGGTGCGAGCCAGCCGGCACCGAGTACGATCTGTGCTCAGGACGAGCCACCTTCACCTCAGGATATCTCGAGGAGGGTGCATGTGGCGGTTAGGGCGATGCTACCGACAAATATGCTCAATGCTGCAACCGGTGCTATGCGGAGTCTGCATGACAGCGTTCTTTCTTTGGAGAAGATGCGTCTCTCCCAGAATGATGTGGCATACCCGGTTTTCATGGCCAAGGTGCCACAGGGCAAGGGCTTGTGGATGGCGCCATCGGGGGTATGATCGTCCTGCGGTTTGATGACATCTTTGCTATGTTTAACCTTCATCCGCTGCACTACACGTTTGGCTGTTTTCGCTGAGTATGGAGATGCGGATCATTCGAGACAAGACCCCGGACATCGTGATAGTCGACCCCTTCTACATGTGTGCCAAGATCTTGGGCATCACTGGGGACCGACAAGTCGCGAGTTCACACCTCGAAGGCGTCATTCTGGCAAACCCAGATAAGGATAACTTCCTCGTGCCTTACTTTCCCGAGTAAGTCATCCCCTCACCGCCCGGTAACATATGATTTCTTAGATTTTGATTGTTCTTTTTTTTCTAACATTCCGTGTTCTGTGCAGTGACACACATTGCACACTCATCCTCTTAAGCCCAAAATATTCCACGGCCACGTATTTCGACCCGGACCGTGACTCCAAGATAGACTACACAAATATCAAGAAAGTTCTTGATGATGCTCTCCCCGGCTACTCCACATATGGAGGAACCTTTAAGAGGCCAGTTCGTAGGTACGACAGGCATGTGTTCACCCACAATACGATGTTCCCCTGCGTCAAGCAGCCACCTGGCAGTCAGAAGGATGCCTACTACGCCCTCCATCACATGAGGGCGATCGTACGGGACCATAATCACCTTCTGCTACCAAATAATGTCAAAGATTGGGCCGCAAGCTTGGCGGCAATCCAGGACGCGAACCTCCGATAAGAATTCTTTCGCATCCAATCAGAGTTTGCAGAAATCATCCATCAAGATGTCCTTCGTACCTTGGGGCAGTTCTACCTCAGAGAGCAACCGTCCAACAGTGAGATAGACACAATGCTTCAAATGCAGGCTGACAACGCCCGCGACTTCATGACCATCACGAAAGACGGCGGCTTCATCCACGCTCCGGTCCCATGAGTCGAGTCGAAAGTAGTGATGCTATTTGTAGTTCTGAAACATCGATTAGCTCATGTTGTAATTAAACTTTAATGAACTTCTATGTCTCTTTGGTTTGGACAGTCGTTCAACTTAGATGTAATTGATGATATTTATTAGTAGGACCACGAATCGTGCTATTAATGTCTTGCTTTTCTCTTCCGATCCTTTTGTTACATACTTATATATTGCTTATGTATTGTCTGTTGTTTGGCTTGTGCATAGAGATGCCGTCGTATGTCGTGTACAAGGGTAAGGTTCCCGGAGGCTACGACGACTGGGAGGAGTGTCGGAGACAGGTTCACAGTTTCAGCGGTAACAGTTAGAAAGGGTACACCACTAGGGCGGAGGCGGAATCTAGATATGCCCGCTATCTAGCGGGAGAGAGGAGGGAGCGTTGGAGGAACCGGGCGAAGACCAGTTTCATCGCGATGATGCTCATCGTGATGACCGCAGCTCTCTTCTATGTGATGGTAGTTTAGATGATCGATATCGACTTGTAATGTGAAGACAAACTCGCTACTCGCGGTCTCCGAGACTTGTAATGTTCTATCTTCGTTCGGTCTTTTGTATTCGGAGACTAATATGATGAATTGTATTCGGAGACTTACCTTCTATTGTATTCGATGAATCTGCTGTTGCTGTGTGGTGCTGTCTATATTCTGTCAAATAATATATTTTGTAACCTGTGAAAAAATCAGAAAGAAAACAAAAAACCTAATATTAATACTAATGGCGCATCACCCCAGAGTGCGCCATTAGTATGCCAAAGGATACTAATGGCGCATCACAACTTAGTGCGCCATTAGTATGCCAAAGGATACTAATGGCGCATCACAACACAGTGCGCCATTAGTATGCCGAAGCACATGGGTATATATGGCCCCCTGGGAGGCATACTAATGGCGCACCATGGGCTATGCTAATGGCGCACCTGTGGCGCGCCATTAGTATACCATATACTAATGGCGCACCACAGGTGCGCCATTAGTAAAAAATACTAGTGGCGTGGTACTAGTGGCGCACCAGTAGTGCGCCATTAGTAGGCACAACTGGTGCGCCACTAGTAGCCCTTTTCCTAGTAGTGTGCCCAGCCCCCCCATCGCCACCCGCCTAGATGCCCCGGGTGCCCGGCCTTCTACCGCCTGGAAGCCAGCCCTGACCCCGGGTGTCTGGGTGATCAACCCTCAGGTGCCCGGCCCTCCACCTGCGCCAGCCTCTGTCCGGTCCGGGTGCCTAGACCCCTTCGGAAGTGCCTGCAAGCATTATGGGCAAAAGACCCTTGTATCCCCCTCTTCGTCCTATCTCGTCCCTAGACTATAAGTATCCACCTCCTAGCTTGTTTGAGGGGTTAGCAAAGTATTTGGTATACACTAGAGAACTTTGCTCCTTGTATCCCCTCCTCTTGGAGATCAAACCCCCATCTTGGGAAAAATCCTTGTGGATTATCAAGGCCTCCTCTTGGAGAAGATCAACATCAAGACCTCATCTCCAATGAGTACGAAGAACATTACCCTAATGCTACTTTCCTTGAATTGTGCTTGTATACTTGTGGATGTCATGTATACTACTATAGTGGATGTGTTATTTGGGTTTTTTTGAGTGATTTACTCCTTGTGTTCTTATGTGTTCTTACTCTTTCCCCACCTCCAAGTGTGAAAAGATCCCATCTAGGGTTTGACCGTACAACAAGACGCCACCAACAACATGACCGAGTATGAAGGGCTCCTTGCCGAGCTCAGGATTGCTATTGAATTGGGAATCAAGAAGTTGATCATATGTGGCGACTCCCAGCTTGTTGTAAAGCAGGTGAACAAGGATTCTCAAAGCCCACCAATGGAGGCGTATGTGCAAGAGGTAAGGAAGTTGAAGGAGCACTTCTATTGGCTGCAAATAGAGCATGTACCCCATGCGGAAAATAGCATAGCCGATCACCTGTCAAAGTGCACTGTGCAGAAGTTCCCTGTGGAACCAGGTACTTTTGTACTCCACCTTATCCAGCCATCAGTTTCGCCATTAGTCCTGGCCAAAAAAAGAAGGAAGCTCAACACCGGCGAGCACTTCCTGACAGAGCTCCCTGGAGCCACTGGTGAGGAGGTTGTCGGGGGGGGGGGTGCTATGGTGATTAGTGAGCCGCACTCTCAAGGAGAATCCTGGGCTCTTACCGTCGATGAAAGTGCTCCCACAGCTAAAGGGATGCCTTTAGTCCTTGTCGTCGAGCCCCAGCCTCCGGCATGGGTACAACACATAGTCCGATTCTTGCAAACTGGTGAACTTCCTGACGATCCAGAGCAATCTGAGAAGGTAGCCCGGCAGTCGAGTATGTACCAATTTGTGGACAACATTTTGTATAGAAAGAGGCTGAATGGCGTGAAGTTGAAGTGCGTTAGTCAAGAAAATGGACTAGAACTGTTGGCAGAGATACATGGAGGCGCGTGTGGCTCACATCTGGGATCAAGAGCACTTGTCGGGAAAGCTTTCCGGCAAGGATTCTACTGGCCCGCCACCCTCCGGGATGCAACTGAGCTCGTCACCAAGTGTGAGGCATGCCAGTTCCACTCCAAGAGTATCCATCAGCCAGCTCAAGCCTTGTAGACCATCCCTTTATCCTGGCCTTTCGCGGTCTAGGGATTCAACATCTTGGTCCCCTTTCCCCGTGTTACCGGGGCTTTGAGTTCTCGTTCGTTGCAATCGACAAGTTCATGAAGTGTCCCGAAGTGGAACCATTGAGAAAGGTGACGGCGCAGTTAGCTATGAAGTTCTTCAAGGGAATGGTGTGTCATTTTGGAGTTCCCAACAAGGTAATCACCGATAACGGTACCCAGTTCACAAGCCGCCTCTTCATGTAGTACATCCAGAGCCTTGGGATCAAGGTCTCTTTCGCCTCCGTTGCCCACCCAAGAAGCAACAGGCAAGCCGAGAGGAATAATGCTGAAGTGTAGCGAGGGCTGAAGACGAGAACCTTTGATAGACTACGAAAATGCGGCAAGCGCTGGATTGATGAGTTGCCGGTGGTTCTTTGGTCAAGCAGGACGACACCAAATCGAGCGACTGGCCAGACTCCTTTCTCACTGGTATACGAGGCAGAAGCAGTGCTCCCCACGAAACTCATATACGGGTCGCCTCGGGTACTTGCCTATGATGAAGTAGTCCAAAGACAACTACAACATGAGGATGCCATGCTCCTCGAGGAGGACTGTCTCCGGGCGGCTGTACGTGTTGCGTGATACCAGCAAGCCCTACGCCACTATCATAGCCACATGGTCCAAGCCCGGAGCCTTGATAAGGTGACCTTGTCCTTAGGCGTGTTCAATCCGCCATCCAACAAGTTGACACCAAAGTGGGAAGGCCCTTACTGGGTAGCGCGTGTCACCAGACCTTGCGCTATTCGTCTGGAGACCGAAGATGGCATACCAATGCAAAACTCATGGAACATTGAGCATCTTCGTAAGTTTTGCCTGTAAGGCGCGGTTGTCGGGCCTTGTCCCGGTAGCCTGTTTTGTACAAGCATAGTCCCCCAGACTTGTAACCCTTTGTACAAAGCCAGGCGAAGACCCTGTGCAAAGATAATAAACGAAGCACTGGCACGAGACTCGCATGCATGTTTAAATTAAGTATGGTTTTATTGTGGTTACAATAACCCTAGCATCAGCTAATTAATCCTTCTTAAAAAGATTATAAGCAACTATTTTCTCCCCTGCCCTTCTTTTTGACCAGCAGCAGGGTCTCCCACCAATGGTGAACTTCTCGGAAAGAAGAATGAGAACAAGCCAGCATATTGGCCCCCGACAGTCTCACCCTATCGGGAATGGTAAGAAGGACAACAAAAACGGTAAGTTCACCTTGCCATCCATGATGTATCCCTATATAAAAAAACTTGTGCATAAGGAAACCTTGTTGCTCCCAACATTTGTGCTCCCATCCTTTGATTTGAAGTTTCTTCAGTCAAGTTGGTCGTAGTAGCATTTGGAGGGAGGGTAGACAAGGGGCCGGTTTCCATCCAAGCTTCTAGCCCATCGGAAAAGGGTTCGGTAGCAATTGTGGGAGGGACTGGCAAGATGCCTTGCTAGGGAACTTTGTTTACTTGGAACTATTGAGGAACCTTTGATTAGCATGAACATGATATATGCACAAGTACCCGGCAAGCACTCGGTTTTCATTAATATGCAGAGAAACAAGTAGAAATCATACATGATACAAGCATGGGTAGAGGATTACACGATTTGACCTAAAACTTGGCTAGTGCGTACATCTTTTAAATTGGAAAATGATAAGTCCCCCGTAAGGCTTTTCTTGTCCCTCTCCTCCTAGGAGTTCCATCAAGAAGGAAAGAGGGCAAAAGGAGCACCTAGACAGAAGCCCAGCCTAACCCCCTCAGGGCCCGCGAGATGCAGCCTGACAAGATCGGGTGGTGGCCTCCCCAGCAAGGAAGAAGAGGACGGGTACGGGGGGAGCGGCTAGGCGATGCACTGGTCACCCCCGCCAGGCCCATAGGAACGCGGCAGGAGGGACACCAGCAGGAAAGATGAAGCAGGAGTCCATGGGGAAGCCTGCAGGGCTCTAGTTGGTGGAAGCGGAGTCGACCAGACCAAACACCCCCGGTAAATCGCTCTTCCAGGGGTCCAAATGTAGATGATGGTGCTGCCGGTGCCTAGCTGATGGTAATGATGCGCGTGGCGCTCAGCGTGAGCCCGAGTCATCGGGCTCAGGATTGCTGTCTTTCCTATCAGTGTCCGCTTCGTCCCTATCGCTCGAGGAGGAGCTTTCGTCGTCGGTCGATCTCTCCACACAGCACCCTAAGCGAGCACCCGAACGCCCAAAGATCTTGATGGAGAGAAGATCAACCTCCATTAACTTAAAATGAAGGATGTGCCCCTCCGCCAAGCTATGGGCACGTGCAAAGGTTTACCAGCAACGCCGGAGAAGCATGACATGAGGCGCGAGAGACTCAACGTCCACCCGCATGTTGCCATTACAACAACCTCTCATGCGCAACTTCAATCCGTGTTGTTGTTCAACCTCCATCACCCTTGCAAAAGGGGTAGGAAGCCGAAGGTGGCTGCGCGGGGGCTCGCGTAGCCTAACAACGTATCTCCGACATGGCCCTCCAATAGAGTCAAAGTGGCCAGGGGAGGAGTGGTGGGGGCTATGCCGCATCCTCCTCGGCCCCGAATGCTGCGCCGATCACGATCTCGTCATGTGGCTCCGCCTTGCGCATTGGACCCTGCCCCTGCACCCCCAACAGGGGCAAGGGTGCAGTGCTGAGAGGAGGCCCTTTTCATCGCTGCTGGAGCCTGACCGCGCCCTCTTCCCCTCACCATGGTGGAAGAAGGAAGCAAGAAGAAGGAGAGGATGTGTGGGTGAGCCCTTCCCTTCACCTCCGCACACCCTTTTATAGGGGAGCGTGGCACGGGGCTGGCTCCTCACCACCCTGGGGGTAACCACCCCACTTCACCAATCCATTTCATCTCATCACGGACGGTGTCTAGATTAGCCGATCGCCCTCCCGGACCAATCCATGGCACCTTGCTTTCTGCCATGGCACTCATTCCCGCACCCTACGCGTCTGCCACCTACCCTGTGCAATGCATGCAATGTACGTGGCAGGAACGACAGGCATGGTGGGGAGAGTAAAATGGCAGTTAGCTCTTCCCACAGGGTCGTGCGCGAGTACTTCAATTAACTTCCCACGAACATGGGCATCCCCTACGCCTTTACGTGGGTAGACTTGCGACGTTCGACGTCACATGACTCGCGGGGAAACTAGGAATTAATTCAATTCCAGGTTAATGAAGAAGCAAAGAATATCTCAGGAATTTGGATCCCGCCGCCGCAAGATCAGGTTGCCTGCGTATGTATTGTTGGGACCTACCCCAACGATGTTTGGCGGCATGTGTGGACCAGGCCTGGGGGCTCCTGTCGGTGCAACAAACATCCGCATTTGTTGACAGGACTCATACACAGGCGTACTGACGGTCATGTGTCGAGCACCAACGTGTAACACAAAATCAAGCCAGAAAAGCCGCTCTTCGTGAGATCAAGGAGAGCATTAAGAATAACAAGATGGCAGAGCCCATCCTGGGAGGACCTCCCTTGCCTGGCAAGAGGGCCTGGTCAAGTCAAGGCCGCACCCAGGGACAAGCCCAGACTCACCCCGGGAGGCTTGACGGGGCCGCCAAGATCAAACCCTGCCAGGCTCTTTGCCGGTGGGTTCCCTCCAAAGCACCACCGCTCCACCTCATCGCACCTAAGTCACCCATCTATGTGCTGTAAATGTGCTAAGCAACCAGGTGGATCCAATCAGGCAAGTGGCAACATCCAGAAGAAGAGATTAGCTTTATTGACACCCGTCCGGGAGGTGTGGCAAGCTGATAAGAAGAGGCAGATAAGCGGCGCAGCAGGCTCGCCGGGATTCGCCCTTGGCACAACACCTAGCGGTGCATTTAATGTACTTTGTTCTAACTGCCAGAGTTAGGGATGATAGCAGTGTTAGCCATCTAATCACACCCAAATGATTGTTTTGCCACTGTGGTCGCCCCTTTACCTATAAAAGGAGGCCTGAGGCAACCTAGCAAAGGGTTCAAACACTTGGATCCCCTAGCATTTGTACAAGCATGATTGCACTCCTGGGGAAACCTTGTCGGGCCGGTGCACTCAACACCTTCATCCTCCAACAAATCAATCCACCCAAGCAAGAGTACGGTTTTAGGCTGCAAAGCGGGCTGAACTTGGGTAAAAAGCAAGTTGTTCATCGTCGCACCATCTCCTATTGCTTCTGCTCTTTGTGCAATGCGGCCGTCCCCATGCCGAACCACAAAGGGGCATCCATGCCCCATAGGTGATCATGCTTCCACGCTGACACTTGGTCTCATGAGCTGGCAGATTCTTCTTCATTATTTGCACTAAAATTGAGCAACATTATGGTTGGCTGTCATGATCATGCAATGTGCAACTATAATTTGCTTATCTTTTTGTGCAGTTTCACTAAAATCAAGTGCCATTGTGGTGACAGTGGTGGCTAATCTTGCAAGGGCAAATAAACTGTTGCACAAGATTAGCTGCAGAGTTAGCTGAAGAGGTTAGGAACTCGAATTACCCTTTGTGCAGTTCCATTAAAATCGAGAGATGTTGCCCGTGTGACATTTTAGTTGACCTGCACAAGACACTCTTTCAAAAAAAGTGCTTTGTGAAGTTCACCAAAAGGTCACAATAGCAACGAGATGAAATGGATATCCCTATCTACACATAAAAGATAGAAATACAATATTTACTGGTCAATACCAGATATGAAACATATACGAAATGAAAATAAGCATCTTCATTATCTTCATGGCAATCAGGCAAGGATAGTAGAAATTTTACAACGACAACATTGCTTCATATTATCGGAAGCACTACTATCAACAATCACATTAGCCAAATATGTCATTACTTTAATGGTGGCATTGCTTGTTTTACCATATACATTAGATGAACAGTAGCTAAAGAGTTGGCACAAGGGAATGGGACAGTGGGGACACTAGGACATTCACCAGCGTAAAGAAGCAACTTATCATAATGGGAAAATAGCAGGAGAGTACCATTTGTAAAACAATTTAATTGCATCATATTACTGGAGGCATTAGATTAACAATACCATTGGTTAGACATGCCCTTATTGTCACAGTGGGATTTCTTTGTTTTACAACCGCCCTTACATTAACAACAACAAAAAGTTGGTATAAGGGCATGCGACAGTGGACGCATCAGCACCATGTACCTACAGGGAGGCATAAAGTGATAATGCCAACATCCAATCAAGATCTGGGCTGGTCCCAAATTGTGTTCTCTTTACCCACCTTTTACTATGTGAGGGCAGCAAATCTAATCCTAGACATACTTTGTTGATTTGTCCGCCAAGCGCCACTTTCTTTCCTTTTTAACCAATAATAGATTTGTTCCTTATCCTGTTGGTACTGCATTTTCCCTTTATTTCCCTCTACAACCAAGCGACTGGTTAGGTATCCAGTGTCTACTACTTCCCCCCGTTACTTCCTCTTTGTATCAAGTCCTAGATTCATGCTACGACTTTCCCCCCTTTCTTCCCTGTTTGAACCAAGTCCTAGATTCGATTGCATGAAGTATCTTTACCACTAATAAGAATCTGCAAACATTTTATTCAACAGGAAAAGACATGGTAATATGGGCTCTTTGTTAGATCAACAATATGCATATGAGAGCCACTCAACATTTTCATCGTGGCCTTCTCCTCGGTATGACTCAAATAAAAAGAAAAGAAATTCAGAGAAATACACTGAAATATTTTTTTGAGTTTTTGCTTTTCTTGAACAAGCAAATAAAAGGGAAAAGCAAAAATGAGAAAAACTATTTACACAGGAAGCTCCCAACAAGCAAAAGAAGAACAAGGAAATCTTTTTGGGTTTTCTTTTTAGTGTTACACGTAACTACTCTAGGAAGAAAAATCAAAAAGAAGCAGGAAATATTTTTGTATTTTCTCAAGGTTTTTCAAACACATAAGAAGAAAGCGAGAAAATAAATTTAACATGGATAATACAATGAAAAAGTGTAGAGACCGACAACTGGAATGAAATGTGTGAACAGGAATGTAATGTCGGTGGGAATACGTACTCCCCCAAGCATAGGCTTTTGGCCTAACTTGGTAATCAGTCAGTAGCCATGATAAAAGTCAGGGTGGTAGCTCACGGAGGCTCTCGGTGCGAATGCCTCGGCCTGTCATGCAGCCACAACCGTCGTGTTGTGAGCTCGGGCCTCGCTCTCAAGAACAAAATATCATCCCTTGTTGTGATACTCAAAGAGAGCACGCGCAGCAAAATACGTGTACACCATAGATTCTTGGTTAAACAACAATTTATAGGTCAAATTATGGGGATTACCCTTAAGGATCTTATGGCATTTCATAGCATCAAAGTCTAAATACTACGTGGGTAAAATAGGGTCATAGGGCAAAGGTGAAACACCTAGCTCTCTTGCTAGACGTGTGGCATAAATTACACAATAGAAATAACCATTATTAGTTTGTGTTGCAACCTGCGTGCAACAATCGCTCCAAGATTATAACTTCTGTCACCGGTGAGAGTAGTGCGTATGAGGCTCAAGTCTGCAGCACAAAGTGTACTAAAATCTTGTTTGCCCACTATACATTTTCCATTAAATAATGCAAAGTATTAAATTGCGGGAAAATGAATGCTCTTTATTCTACCTTGCGTCACTCCCCTTGTCTCACCATAGCAAAGGCTAGTAAAAATTGCTTGGAACTCAGACCTTGGTGGTTCGTCAAGCGAACCCCAAAATGGGATTTTGCTGTGGTGAGCAAATCTCTCTAGCGATATGGTAAATGAATTTTCATACAGTTTACATGACACCTGTCAGTGTCAAAACCGGCGGATCTCGGGTAGGGGGACTCGAACTGTGCGTCTAGGCGGATGGTAACAGGAGACAAGGGACACGATGTTTTTACCCAGGTTCGGGCCCTCTCGATGGAGGTAAAACCCTACTCCTGCTTGATTAATATTGATGATATGGGTAGTACAAGAGTAGATCTACCACGAGATGGGAGTGGCTAAACCCTAGAAGCTAGCCTATGGTATGATTGTTGTTTTCCTACGGACTAAAACTCTCCGGTTTATATAGACACCGGAGAGGGCTAGGGTTACACGGAGTCGGTTACAATGGGAGGAGATCTTCATATCATATCACCAAGCTTGCCTTCCACGCCAAGTAAAGTCCCATCCGGACATGGGACGGAGTCTTCAATCTTGTATCTTCATAGTCCGGGAGTCCGACCAAAGGTCTTAGTCCGGCCATCCGGACACCCCCTAATCCAGGACTCCCTCAGTAGCCCCTGAACCAGGCTTCAATGATGACGAGTCCGACGTGCAAGTTGTCTTCGACATTGCAAGGCGAGTTCCTCCTCCGAATATTCCGTAGAAGATGTTGAACACCAGGGTAGTGTCCGGCTCTGCAAAATGAGTTCCACATTCCATCGTAGAGAGAATGATATTTGCATCAATCGAATCTGCTGACGTATTCTGCGGCGTGACATCATGCCACGACCAGGCTTTTATTCATTTTACCGTTCCACCTCAGCGCGTTTAGCGAGGCGGTTTTCCTGGCACGTCTTGTCAAAGCAGAGATCATGTCCCCTTATTCCGGGATTCTCATCAATACGGGCGTGGGTAACCCAACTGTGACTTAGGTATGACTCCCTAATTGAAAGCGAGTCTCAAACAGTTATGGGGAGGGCTCTTGGTATTCACCTCCTTTATAAAGGAACCAAGGCCCGGCTCCCTTGTTCTTAAACCAATCAAGTCCACCCCTCGCTTCGAGTTCCAACACCCAAAGCTCTAGTTTTAGGCGCCTCGGACCTTCGAAGATGTCCGGCTCCGACCCTCAAGGTCGGTGGATGCCTTCCTCCATTACGGAAGAAGATGTGTGAAAGCTAAGAGATGCCAGGTATCTAACCGGCGAAATCTCGCATAGACTGCCTACTCAAGGGCAAGTTGTTCCCCCTCCCCAGCCCGGTGAAGGCGTGGTGTTCGCATCTCACTTCCTTCAGGGACTAGGCTTCCTGATCGATCCCTTTGTGAGGGGGCTTATGTTTTACTACGGGCTGGAGTTCCACGACCTAGCTCCGGAGTCCATCCTCCAGATCTCATCATTCATTGTCGTGTGCGAGGCCTTCCTCCATATCACCCCTCACTTCGGATTGTGGCTAAAAACTTTCAAAGTGGAACCGAAAATGATCGAGGGGCAGCACGCTGAGTGCGGAGGGGCTATAATAAGCAAGATGGACGACGCTCCATGGCCCGAAGGCTCTTTTCAAGAGGAGCTCGGCTTATGGCAACGGGACTGGTTTTACATCACAGCCCCTAGGGGCACCACATGGGTGGCACCACCTACTTTTCGCTCGGGTCCCCCACCACGGCTGGCGTCATGGGTTAATGAAGGACTTATCTGGGGGCCGCCCAAAGACGTGCCCTTGCTGCAGGGCCGTATTCGAGATCTTCTAGAAAGAGATATCAATTTGACCGTAGTGGCGCAAGTCATGGTGATTCGCCCACACTGCCCTGCAAACGTCGACCTCTCCGCCTGTGGGAGTTCAATCCGGAGGGACCACGAGTCCTACAACATTTCATGGGAATGACACCCATGGAGATGTACAAATTGTTCTTCGGATCACAAGCAAGGTGTCCGGATTTGTCCGAGGACGCAGGTCTGAGCTGCAACCGCCCGGATGCTAAAGTAAGTAGCCCCGTATTTGAATACACCATCCATATTTTTATCCAATCTACCCTTTAGCAGAGTTGTCCTTTGAATAGGAGTGGATAGCGAAGGCAAAGCTTATCAGGTGTCCAGCCCCCCTGCCCGAGACCGTGCCGAATCCCATGCTAACCAGGATGCTGGAGGCAGCGCCGTTGGTGGAAGGCGAAGGGGGGAACCAAGGAGCTACCGCCTCCACGAAGGAGGCCGTTAGGAAGGGAAGAATCGAAAATTCTCTCGATCAGGGAAATAAAAGGACTGCCTCTGAAGACCCGGAGGTGATAACCTCAAAATGGGGAAAGAAATCTTTGTCAGAGGGTTCGACACCGGAGAACGCCCCAGCCGGATCGCCCCCTAAAGGGGACCCTCTCTCCCCCGAGGCGTAAGTGAAGGGAGGGGTTCCATAATGAATCATACTCATGTTTTATTCCTGAGGAAAATAACAGAAACATTATCTTGCAGTTCGGATCTCAACCCTTCTCAGCAGAGCTCGTCTTCAGGGGATCTTCGTCCAGAGATTATAGAGAGCGAAATGCCTCCCCTTTTTCCACCGTCTCACGAGGCTGGCGACCCCGAGGTATCGTCTCGGAGGGTTTTTTGAAGTCCGAACCCTAGAAAAGGTCGTCAGACTAGTCCGGCACCCTCTTGCGCGCCGGCGGAGGGGTTGAAGGATCTACTTGGTAGGGCGTCCATCTCAGAAGAACACCGTATGTTGATGGATACAGTGATTGGAAGGATTTCATCCGCAGAAAGCGGATTGTACGAGGCTGCCAGGAGTTTACTAACAGGCTTTGAAGTATGTAAAAAGGTGTACCTTTTGGTAGAGCCGCATATTAAATGTGCCCTGTATGAATAGTAGCCCCTGAGACACTGTGTGTCGTCACGAGTGATGGCGCACAGAGGATCATAACCCCAGGTATAATATGTCGCCTATTGCATGAAGGTGGCGAGGCGTTAGGTGGCTAGTCGGACTGATGAATCTGCCGAACTAAAGCGGCAACTTGACGTAGCAGATGTCGACATCGCGCTTGTAAATAAGCGGCTAGACGAGGCTCAAGGTATGTTCAAAAGACACCCAGTAATAGGAGCTTGATGCTCGGGCCTTATATATATATATATATATATATATATATATATATATATATATATATATTATGTAGATGGTGCTGCTGCCGTGGAGAACCTTCGGGCGGAACTTGCCCGAGCCAAGGAGCAAGCAAGGGAGAGTGATGCGGCTGCCGTTAAAGCGGCTGAAGAGCTAAGAGCCGAACAGGTTGCTCACTGCCAGAGCAAGAAGGAAACATCCGAGATGGCCATAAAATTGAAGGATGCTACCAACCGCTGTAAAATTCTTGAACAAGAAGATAGGGCGGCTCAGAAGGACCTTGAAAAGATCACTGCCAAAGCCAAGGATACCCGCTCTGCCATGAGAGCGATGAAGGAGGAGCTGCGTCAGGCCGAAGATATCACGGCTGGAAAGCCTTATATGCTGCGGATGAAGTTCGGAGACCCCAAGTATGTTCCATTAGATCGGCAGTGGAGTGCGGAAAACACTTATCTGGATTTGGCCGCAAGTGCAGCGGACGCGACCGAACACTTCCGCAACCGAGGTGACCATGAATTGGAAGAGTTGTTTTGGTCACAGTACCACAATCCAGAATGCCCACTATCAGTATCCGACCGTTTAGCCGCCTGGGCGGAGCTGAACAGACTATCCGGATTCGCCATGAAGTATGTTGCGAGTCATCTGTGGCCGGAGAAGCCAGATTCGAAGAGTTATTTTGGCTTGGTGCAGCAGTTCCTTGGTTCGGTGCCGCATGCTGATGCAATGAAGAGGTCGGCGTGCATAGAGGGTGCACAGATGGCTCTTGCCCTTGTCAAAACATACTGGGCAGATATGAAGGCCAGTATTGTTGCGTCCCAGGATTCGGACGAAAGCCGAGTACCGGCCAAGCACTATTTTGAGGAAGTTCTTCCTGGCGCTCGTATAATAGAGTCGCAGTGCTCGAAGGATGTTGTGTTCGAATAGCTTATATTATTTGTAAAACGAATTTTGTTTTTATGAAAAAAGCTTTTTTATACTTGTGCTTGCAAGAATCATGATGCCTCCTGTGCGGCCGTTTAATGTATATATTTGTATATAACCTGAAAGATGGCAGTCGTTGGCTTCAGCCCCCACGCATAGAATGCGGGGGTGTTCGCAAAAAGGCACCTTTTCACACTTAATCCAACGTCTTGGTCCTACAAAGGAGGTGGTGGCGCGGCGAACTAGGCAACCGGACTATAATGCTTTATCACTTTCACTTAGCCATAGGAGTTTGACAGTGGGGCTACTGAATAGCCCCTAGGGGCACCGCGCTCGCCCGAATTCGGGGCGCGAGTGTGCCTGACCGGGAAGCGGCCCTTCGTTAATGCGGGGGAATCCTAAAGATTCCGAAAGTCATCGAGTGGTTGACCAGTCTCTCGCTATATCATGACAGTCAGTTTTCGGCTTTCTCTACTGAGGTGCTCACCTGGCCGAACCGGGGCACAATCACAGTAGTTCTCCTGGTGCCGCGTTAGCCGATATAACGGAACGTAAGGCAGCAAAACACAGGAGCCGGGCAAACCCAACATTTGACCAAAGACATGATTCGGAGCTGATGCATATAGGGCCAAACTCGCGACGCCGAACACTCCCTAAGGTATTCGGTCTTTATGAAGACGGGCCGAAATAGAGCCCTTGGTAAAAAAGCCCCTAGTGTCCAGGTATGTGCAAAAATTCTGGCGTGGCCACATGCCAAGACGCCAGCCTCCTCCTCGGCTATAGAGAAAACCGGGGGATGTTATCAACAAGAGACAGTAAAAAAGGTTTACGCAGGGTCTTAATCTGAAAAGAATCCTTGAAACGGGTCCCTGCTGCACGTCTGCGCCTGTGTCTCCGTTGTGCCGTATCCTGGACGGGCGTAGCACGATGTTCGTCTGCGAAAGAGAGGAACTTAGTAAAAAATAAGCGTGCGAGAAATCTATATCGAAATAAATAAAATATAGTTGGAGCAGGAGGTGGGCCGTATTGTCTCCGGGCGTGAGCACACGGAGCCCCTTGCACGGGGGTATGCGGCTATTAAGCATGTTGACGCCGGACTCGTCTAGCCGTGTCCGGGATAGTAGGGCTGGATTTGTGGGCGGCTGTCTAGGCAGCCGCACCCTTGCCCGTACTTTGGGGGTCAATTTATGTTCCCCTGTAATGAAATGATGACCTTTGGGCCGGGCATTTTGAGTGTAAGGGATGCGTAATGCGGTATTGCGTTAAAGCGGGCGAAAGCTTCACGTCCCAGTAGCGCTTGATAGCGACTTACGAATGGGGCAATGTGGAATGTTAGACTTTTTGCTTCGGAAGTTGTCGGGTGATCCGAACGTGACTTCTAACGTAAGGGAACCCATAGTTGGGGTATCCGGGCCTGGCATTACTCCTTGAAAGGAAGTGTTGCCGAGGTGGATTATAACTCGGTTTACCCCGAGTTTGCGGACTGTGTCCTGATATAACAGGTTCAAGTCGCTGCCGCCGTCCATAAGGGCGTTTGTAAATTGGAGTCCGTTAATAATTGGATTTACGACCAAGGCAGTCCAGCCTGCATTCTAGTCTCCTCTGGAGTAATCCTGATGATCGAAGGTGATTGGTTGTAACAACCAGTGGGGTTGCTCCTCCGGGGCTGGCTGTACGGAGCGTGTCTTCATAGGTGCCGTTCTGCTCTTCCCTTTTGTCACATGAAGTAGATTTACTGTCTTGACCTCTTGTGGGAACTTCTTTTGTTCTCCGGTGTTCTGCTTGTGGGTTGCATCATCATCTTTGCTTGGTGTGTTGAGCCCCTTGTGTTCGGCGTTGAGCTTGCCGGACTGCTTAAAGACCCAACAATCTCTGTGGGTATGGTTTGCAGGTCTCCCCGGAGAGTTGTGGATTTGACATATTTTGTCCAAAATTTTGTTGAGGTTGGATAGCTCATCCCTATCGTCTTTGGGGGGCGGCTTTTTCTGATTTTGCTGAGAGCTTTTGAATCCGGCATTTACTGCCGTGCTCATCGGGCTGTTGTCCTTTATCCGGCGCGGTTCTTTGTTACGGCGCGGCTTCCCGTTCCCATCTCTGGGTTCGGACGTATTCGGGTCGCTGGTGCTGCTTCTCGCCAACCAGCTATCCTCTCCTGCACAAAAGCGGGTCATGAGGCTTGTTAACGCGACCATTGTTCACGGCTTTTTTTGGTCCAGGTGTCTGGCGAGCCATTCGTCTCGGACGTATGCTTGAAAGCTGCTAGGGCCTCTGTGTTCGGACAGTCGACTATCTGATTCTTTTTTATATGGAATCTGTTCCAGAGTTTCCGAGCTGACTCTCCGGGCTGCTGAGTTATATGACTCAGATCATCTGCATCCGGGGGTCGGACATAGGTCCCTTGAAAATTTGCCCGGAAAGCATCCTCAAGCACTTCCCAACTTCCTATGGTGTTTTCAGGAAGGCTTTTAAGCCAATGCCGGGCTGGCCCTTTGAGATTAAGGGGTAAGTATTTTATGGCGTGGAGGTCATCTCCTCTGGCCATGTGTATGTGGAGGATGTAGTCCTCGATCCAGACTCCAGGGTCTGTTGTTCCGTCGTATGCTTCTATGTTCACTGGCTTGAATTCGGCTGGGAATTCATGGTCCAGCACCTCATCGGTAAAACATAGGGGGTGTGCGGCGCCCCTGTATTTAGGCGTGCCGCAGTGTTCGGGTATTTTTTGCGTTGCATCACTCACTGGAGCTTGCTTTCTTGGCCTGTACATGGATCTGGTTGGGCCAATTTCTGATGCGAATTCTTGGACGGATCGCGCGCCGTATTGAGTGCGGCGTCCTTTGATGCGTGAGATTGATCGTAGGGTCGTCTATCCGACCTTGTGGCTTCCTTATTTTTTGACTGTGGGGGCTTTATGGCCTCTTCATCAAATTCTGGTAGTAGTTTCCGCTTCGGATAGCTCTTTGTGTGGCGCCTATTGCCATACTTGTGTGCGGTATTGAGTACTTTGCCCCATCTGATCCTGAGTGCATCTTTTGCTGTCTTGAGCCTCCGCTTCTCCTTTCTCAGGCTACGTGCAGTGGCGATGAGCCTTTGGTGGAGGTTTTGATGTTCCAGCAATTTTTCTGGCGTGAGGTCGTCCGGGCTATTATCTTTCCCGGGGATTAGTTGTTCGGATTGTCCGCCCTGTTTGGACGGATGCTCAACGACATGTTCGTCGTCCGTTGATTCACCCTACTCTATGGCTGGGTCTTTGTCGAGGTGGGTCTTGGCCTTGTGCTTACGCCGCCGCTTTGATTGTTTTTCGGGGGAGCGATCCCTGGCCGCATCCTTTTGGTCCTCGTTGTCATTGCTGTTGTATGTGTCCACCATGCATACATCATATGATGAGGTGGCTTTCCGGCGCCCTATAGGTGCTGGTTCCTGATCGTCTCCTTTATCGGCGTCCATACCGTCGATATTTTTGGAGTCGAAATCGAGCATGTCGGTTAGATCATCGACAGTGGCTATCAAGTGGGTGGTGGGTGGGTTTCGAACTACGTCGTCCGCATCCCAACCACCCCAACCATAGTCCGACCAGGGTTCTTTCGACAAAGAGAGAGACTTTAGCGAATTTAGGATATCGCCAAAGGGCGGGTGCTGAAAGGCGTCCGCGGCGGTGAACTCCATGATCAGAGCCCAATCGGGTTCAATCGAAAGAGGTGCGGAATATTCAGAGTCCGGAAGGGAGTCCGGCACCTTGGAGTCACGGGCCTTGCAAAGGACTAGGCTGGTATTCGGCTCTATCGCCGCAGACATTGCGGCTCCTGGGGTGGCGTCCAACTGCCCGTCCCTGGCTAGCGCAGTCGGCTCCGAGCTAATGGTCGGAGTGAACACCTGAGTGACACTCTGGTCGCTGTCCGGCGGCAGAGCTAGATCATGCCCATCGAGACAATGCGGCGCGCCCGGTCATGGCTCGAATCCGTCGAAGATCAAGTCCCCGTGGATGTCGGCCGTGTAGTTTAAGCTTCCAAACCTGACCTGATGGCCAGGGGCGTAGCTTTTGATCTACTCCAGATGGCCAAACGAGTTGGCACGCAGTGCGAAGCCGCTGAATACGAAGATCTGTCCGGGGAGAAAAGTCTCGTCCCGAACCGCATCGCGATTAGAGAGTGAAGAAGCCATCGGGCCTAAGGGCGACGACACAGAGGAACTCTCAATGAAAGCACCAATGTCGGTGTCAAAACCGGCGGATCTCGGGTAGGGGGTCCCGAACTGTGCATTTAGGCGGATGGTAACAGGATACAAGGGACATGATGTTTTTACCCAGGTTCGGGACCTCTCGATGGAGGTAAAACCCTACTCCTGCTTGATTAATATTGATGATATGGGTAGTACAAGAGTAGATCTACCACGAGATCGGAGTGGCTAAACCCTAGAAGCTAGCCTATGGTATGATTGTTGTTTTTCCTACGGACTAAAACTCTCCGGTTTATATAGACACCAGAGAGGGCTAGGGTTACACAGAGTCAGTTACAATGGGAGGAGATCATCATATCGTATCGCCAAGCTTGCCTTCCATGCCAAGGAAAGTCCCATCCGGACATGGGACGGAGTCTTCAATCTTGTATCTTCATAGTCCGGGAGTCCGGCCAAAGGTCTTAGTCCGGCCATCCGGACACCCCCTAATCCAGGACTCCCTCAACACTCTAGACTCACGGGGATGGAATTTAAATCCCTTGACAAATGATTCAGTGAGAATGTGGTGTTGATTGCACTTATCTGAAATGTAGGGACCGAGACCGTCATTGTGAACATATTGCTCAAATTTGTCCTTAATGCCCACACGCACCATATAATCGTCGCATGGCCATAGGCATGTTTTGGTGGCGGCATCTCGTAAGGAACTTTCACTTGGTTCAACAAAAGACCAATGAACGGAGCTGTCACTAGAAGATGCCTCCGAGGATCTCCTCTTCGAAGACCTCCTTCCAAAGAGGTTCATCATATTCGCGCACAATTTTCTGAAAATTTTTGGGTGACAAAAATTTATCAACAAAACTTACAAGATTGAGAACAACTACTCACAGGGATGCCTAGAGGCCATAGCTAGCATTCAAACTACTTAGAACTCTAAGAATTTAACATGCAAGCTCATCTACAACAACACCAAGCACTACAAAAAAATACACTTCCGTGATGATACGTGTTTGTCACAGTAGGTCACATTTTCTGTCATGCATGTACATCCATGACGATTTTATGACAGAATCAAGATAGTCATACATGTGTTGTCGTAGAAGTGTTCCATGATATTACCAAAATTATCATCACGGAAGTGTCCACTTCCATGATGATAAATCACGCGTCCTAGAAGTGCTTTTGTCAAGGGTGACCGACACATGGCATCTAGCGTAACGGGTCGCCGTTAAGCTATCGGGTTCCGGTTTGGCTCCAATAACCCATTAACAACCCCGACCAATGGGGATTTTCCACGTGTAAAATCATCATTGGTTGGAGGAAACACGTGTTGACTCACCGTTGGGACAGATGTCATATACTCATTGGACCGAAGGCGCTTATGATACGTCAACACGTGGCACGGCCCAACAGAGGTCGATTCCTGTGAAAGGCCGGCCCATTTGACTTGGTCAAAAGGTAGCGGGCCGGCCCATGGAAAGCCTGTTAACAGCCTGTTCGCATATAGCCCATTTACAGCCTGCTAACCCAGGGCTCGTTACGGTCTATCCGAATTAGGCCTAGTAGCATCATCTGGGCCGTCCAATATGATTCCAGCCGGTTTTAACTTCCGGCCCATGTATGGCCCCTGATTTCTTTTAGCCCATATGAGGCCCTTTGTAACTCTTGGCCCATTAACGGCCCGTGGTGAAACTGGCCCATAATGAACAATGTATCACTTTACACCCATTAACGGCCCATTATTCCATTGGGCCGTTTCTAGCCCATGCTATCTTTCGGCCTTCTCATGGCCCGTTTATTCTTGGGCTCATTTCCAACATTCGATTACTTACGGCCCATTACTGTCCCTTTTTGCTTGTGGGCCAAATTCAGCCCGTGATTATAGTGTCATCAAATACGGCTGATTAACAACGACCCGTTATGGTCGGCCCATGAACGGACGATACAAACTTTAGCCCATTTACGGCCCATAATGCGGTCTGTTATTGGCCCATGTTTGGCCAATCGATCATACGGCCCGTAGAAGGCCCATTGTTTCTACGGCCCGTAGAAGGCCCATTGTTTCTGCGACCTGTAGGAGGCCCAGGGTCACTACAGTAAATATGTAGCCCATGGTTATTGTGGCCTAGTTTTTAAAAATAGGTTACTGCGGCCACTAGCAAACCGCGAAAAAAGAACTGCACTGACTACAAGCAAACAAATAAACAAGACAACAAGGAAATAAATAAGCAAGCAACTTACACTGCGCTATCACGATCATTACACATATTACATCCAGTGGGCATCAAAGTTCGCCACCAGTGCAAATATAGGGAACAAAGTAGCATATCACATACACTGGTTGTCAAAGTTGGCGACCAGTGCAAATAAACACCGCAGCAAAACAAGTCCAGAACTGAAACCACTTCAGAAGAGCTCAAGAAACAATATCCTGGGTACCCATAATGCTGGCAAGATGCTTAGCAAGCTTATTAACTTTCTATTGTTTGGCGCTTAAATCCTCCAGCACTTGTTGTTGCACCAGAAAGTATGCATCTGAATTCTGCACGGACTTCCTCAGTCCTCCGGCTTCCTATCGCATAACATTTGATCGATGTCTTTCAACTTGAAGTTGAGACACATGAAGCCGAACTGATTCAGGCAGCGAGTTTGAAGAGCTGGTGCCAGCAATAGTAGCCAGTAACTCGAACACTACATCAAGACAGGACTTTGGGATTGTCCCAGTGTCTTCAATATAGTTTTTATCAGCTTTCTTGCAGACCAATAGGAATGTCTCACTATCTTGAACCTTATCTGCATTACTTCCTTTACCATTGCATAACAGGGTACTCTTCTCCAATATTTTATCCGCATTCTAAAAGAGAAACAAACAGACACATCACAGGTTTACCATGTTGTATATGAAACTCATTTTGGTAAACCAGTTCAGCAGTAAGGTGGACAGGATAATAGCATGAAACAAACATATATCTATGTAATATGGTCACTGTATGGTCTATATCATTCTAGTTTATGTTGCCAAATCAAGATAGAGACAGTTCAAATCATATCTATTTAAGACAAAGCAACATAGACAGAATATAAGTGTGGGCAACTACACAGCAATAACAACACTTGTAATGTGCATGGCATGAGAACATAACTGTTTATTCAATTGAAATTGAAATCAACATAGAGCAAGTTACAACAGCAAACACATTAAAGAAACGGGTTTAAAACATACCTGTTGCGCCATTGGAGTTTCAATTGCATCCTTCAAATTTGAAATTAGTTGGCATGAGTAAATACAGTGATGTAAGAGCAAAGGAGTATGAACCATAGCTACGGAGCCTGACCTGAGAACAATTCCTCTTCTGATTTAAGTGTTGACTTGGGGTTCGGAGTGGTGGTCCTGGTGCTTTGGGCACTGTAGTTGCCTTACTAACTGCTCGTGTTTGGTGCTCTATGGTGGAGACGGTGCTGTGTCAACTGGAACTGGGTAACTATCTGTTGGGGTTGGAGTTAGAAGGGGTGTAGCTGGTTCTCTATCCAACTGGGTTGGGGTACAATCTGCGTGAGTCAGGGTTATGTGTGGTAGGGCTAGTTCTTGAGCAAGTACAACCGTGGTTCTATCGGCATGCACATTACTGCTATCACCCCCTCAATTGAAATGGCTGATAAACAAGAAACGTAATTGTATGTACAGACATTGTAAGATAGACAGGTGCAATGGATTGTAGGGAAGAAAACAGGGCATGAAACAATTCACATTTATGTTGTCTAACCAAACAGAATAGCGTGACATAATTTCACATATATGATGGCTAATTGAACAGGATAGCATGACACAATTTCACATGTATGATGGCTAACTAAACAAGATAGAATGACATACTTCAAAATATGATGACTATGTAAACAGGATGACATGATATAACTATACGATGCGTCTATTAAAGTGGTTGGCATGCCATAATTCACAAACATGCCGTTGATGGAAACATGATGGCATGATATAATTCACGGATAAAATGACATAATTCAAAATATGGTGACTATGTAAACATGATGAGATGATATAAGTATATTATGTCTTTAGAAAATGGTTTGGCATGCCATAATTCCGATACATGTTGTCTATGTAAACATCATGGCATGATATAATTCAAATATATGAGTTATATACTAAGCAAGTGAGCAGAGGGCAATCACATATATGATGTGTCAACTAAGGAGATGGCATTCAATATTGTGTATATCATGTAAAAACTAAGCATTGCAATACAACAATGCATGATATGAGTAATATAACCCTGCCAAGTTTGAGCATACACCTCAGGGGGATAATAGGACTGGTCATCTGCCTCTGAATCCTCCTCTGAGGAGCTATCTGTAACCAGCAAGATATCTGCTTCAGCAGGTAGCATTGTCTGCTTTGAAGACCTTTTCTTCACTCCAGATTTCTCGATCACCAATTCAAATGGCTGATGCACAGGAAGAGCAATTGAATATACAAACTTTATCGACAAATGCAATGAGAAATACAAAAAAGGACAGCATGATATAATTCACATATATGACGCTTGGCTAAACAGCATGGCATTGCATAATTCACATATATAATGCCTTGAAACAAGATAGCATTGCATAATTCACATATATAATGTCTTGCAACAAGATGACATTGCATAATTCACATATATGGTAATTAGACACTAAATAGATGGCATTCACACAAAGCATGTCTAAACTAAGCAAATGACATAGCAATGCAAGACACCATACGCACGATATGAGCAACATAACCCTACCAAGTTAGAGCATGCACCTTGGGGGGGGGGGAAATAGGACTGGTCATCTGTCTCTGAATCCTCCTCTGAGGAGGTATCTGTAACTAGCAAGACATGTGCTTCGTCAGATAGCTTTGTCTGCTCTGAAGACCTTGTTTCCGCTCCAGATTTTTCCATGACCGTGTCTAATGGTTGATGCACAGGAAGAGTAATTGAATGTACTAAAACTATTGACAAATTTAATACGTAATAAAAAATGATGGCATGATATAATTCACATATAAGATGACTGGCTAACTGGGTGGCATTGCAAAAATCACATATATGATGCCTGGCTGAACAAGATGGCATTGCATGATTCACATACGATAAAGAAACTAAACAGATGGCATTCACACAAAGCATGTCTAAACTAAGAAGATGGCATATTTGATGTATAAAGTAAGGAATGCAAGGCATCATATGCATGATATTACCAACATCAGCATGCCAAGTTAGAGCGAAGACCTTAGGGGGTAAATAGGAGTGGTCTTCTCCTTCTGAATCCCCCTCAGAATAGTTATCTTCCTCTTGATTACAATCCAAAATGGGTGGAGGGGGGCTGCCTTTGCACCCACCATGGAGCGATGTCTGCATGAAATTTTATTTCCATGCAAGGCTCGTCTCTTTCGCTCTACATGTTCAGTTTCATTGTGTACAATAACTGACATGCATAGGAATAAAACATAGTGAGATTATGTAAGGAGTGCATGCACAAATCCAGAGTGATGGTAGCAAACTATGGATAGATCCAAAACCAATGATAGCGGGCAAATAATAGCTTTAGTTAAAAAATACAGATAATGGCTCCTTTAATGTTTGTTTGCACCCAACATGAAACTCATAGTAGACACCCGAGATTAACCAGATAGTAGACAGATAGTACTGATTTCTGCCCCAATATGTACCCCACAACCATTTAAAAACTAAGTTTCGGCATTAGTTTGGACCTGACTCAGACTCTAATAGGTGAACAAGATGATAAACTAGCATGTCATCATATTAAGCGATGCATAATGTAAGAAGACACGAAAGAGTGCGACCTCTCTTGCGGACCCATGTAGTCCTCAAGGTCATCTTCTTAGTTGATGATGGTAATGTAGTTGTCGTGGCTGCCGGTGGCGGGGAAGAAGATCTGAGGCAGCGAAAGATAGTCTGGAGAGCGGACCCCTGCTGTGGTGAACCCTTCCATCGTTGGAGCAGCTAAGCTAGGGTGGAACATAGTGCAGCAGGGGCGGAACAAACCACACAAGGTTTTCTTTGACACATATCTATAACAGAAGTAATTTTGTAAGGGCTTGTGTCGGATTACGGGTTCTGGCAAACCCTTGAGGTTCGAACACTAGGGTGTGCAAGAAGATCTCACTCTCCCTTGCTAGCTCGCTCGCTCAATGATCCACGGCCTAGCTCGATGAACTCGAAGAACACAGTACACGAGGGTTTATACTGGTTCGGGCCACCGTTGTGGTGTAATACCTTACTCCAGTGTGGCGTGGTGGATTGCCTTGTAGGCTCGGGGTGAACAAGTACAAGGGAAGAACAGCCTCAGGAGGAGAGGTGCTCTTGTGCTTGGCTAGCTGGCTAAGGTTCGGATCCCTCGTCCTAGGCTTGCTGATGGGGATGAGTCAATCCCTTCCTATGGTGGTGAATAGTCCTATTTATAGAGGCCCTGGTCCTCTTCCCAAACAGCAGGCGGGAAGGGATCCCACAACGGCCAAGTTTGAAGGGGGACAGCTAGTACAAGCTATCCTGACAAAAGTAGTCTTCGCCTGCCAAAGGACCTGGCGGTGACATCGTCCCGGCTCCACTATGACCTCCGCCCTACCGTCCTGCTGGTCTTGGTCTTGTTGCACCGATATGGAAACCTTTGCTTGACACCTCGGGACTCCTCGCCTGTGCCTGCCTCCTTAGCACCAAAGAGGAAACTTGTACTCCGTGCCTGCTGGTGCCCGCCTGGCCTTGGTCGTCACGGCTCACGTCATGTGCTCCTCGCGAGGTTCCCCTTGCATAGATATCTCCGGTCCTCGCGGCCAGCCTAGAGAGGCTGCCCCTGAGGAGGTCTTGTGTCGTCCTCCTCGCGAGGCTTGGCACCTCGCGAGGGTCTTGAGTGTTTATTGATGAAAATGGGTTGTACCAGGCCGCTAGGCGAGCCACGCCCTGGGCCGTAGGCAGGCAAGTCTGGGGACCCCCATTCCCAGAACACCGACAGTAGCCCCCGGGCCCAAGGCGCGCTCGTACTTGGCTTCGAGGCGAAGCCAAAGGGAAAGTGCGAAGCACTGCGGGCCCTAATAGCTTGCCGCCTTGATTAACGCGATGCGACTGATTGGACGTGGGCATCTCCGCTTCCCCACACTACCTCGGCAACTGCCCTGACTTGACGAGTCCCTGCTGCATGCAAAAAGGATCATCATTACTTGCGATCATGGAGGCAGGTGGTTGTCCTCCCTCTGGCTATAAATGAGGAGAGGGGCGGAACCCCCGTTGCCCATCTCTTCCTCCACCCCACTCGCTTCCTCTTCCTCCTTGCTCCTCTACTTGGCAGCGACACTCGGCGAAGAGGTTCTCTGCCGCAGAGAAAGGAAGGCCCGCCAGGAGGGGTCTGACTCGCCACCGCCAAAGAGGGGACACGGTCGCCCCCGCAAACATGTCGCGACCCCCGCTGTGGCCCCTTGTGGGTGCGGGCGGACCTCTCCGGGGTCTAGCGCCACCCCTGGCAGCCGTGGTGGTGTCATTCCTCACAGCAGAAGCCGTTCGGGATGCGACAGTCCTGCCCGAGAGGGGAGGTGCGCCAAGGTTGTGCGGCCTCCCCGGCCGTGCTTCCACTCAGCGGAGGTGCCGCCGGAGTTCATCGTGTGGGCGGGGAACCTGGCCGGCACCTGGCTTCAGCTTCTGTGCTCCTTCGCCGGCCACGGGTCATGGCGGCCTCTGCTTGCAGGCCGACAACTGCTATAGGAAGGCTTCGTGGGTCGCGGTGGAGGTCTCCTCCGCGGGGAACGTGGCCTTGGCCCGTGGTTGGAAGACATTTGCCTGCGCTCGCCGTCTGGGCAGGCGGTGCACCCTCCATTTCAAGTACGACAGCGATGCGACCCTCGTCATGAGGGTGTTTGGGGAAGATGGTCGCCGCGTCGGGTGCTTCCATGAGGACAACGATGGAGGCGAGGTGCTCAGCCTTGGCGACGGTCGTGACAAGGATGAGGGTGAGCTTGCCCTTGGTGCCATCCACAGTTCATCTAGCTATGGCGGCTCCTCCTCCAGCAACAGCTCCAGCAGCGGCGGCTACGATCAACCGCCACTTCGTCATGCCCACTTTGAGGACGGCGGTGGGTCATGTCGTCGTCGCGCCCCAGTGAAGTGCGAGGAGGGCTCTGGCTAAATCTAGGGGGCGCCGAGGCCAGCCCTCCTGAGCCACTGTGGGTGCACGTGCTGCTTTTGTTTGTCCTTTTGTTCCTTTCTGCGCTTCAAAATAGAGAAGTATGCGGCCCTCGAGGGGCGTGAAACGAACCGTGGTTTTCAAGTTGCTATGTTATGCTTATCATCCCTATGTTGTGGCGCTTGTGCTTCATGTTGGCGTAGGAGGGTAACTTATCTTGGTGTGCCTAGGGTAGTTTCACGTCTCGTGGGGCGCCTTCTGAGTGCTGATGATATCTCCTAGCCGCTGGCTCAGGAGCCGTTGACCTCAGGAGTTATCGTAGGGCTGTAAATTTGTTAAGTCATTCGTTGTGTGCTTATCCTTTCTTGCGCGAGGCCTCGGTCATGAGCTAGTATGGCCTATTGCACCGCATCGCGGTACCCGTGGGGCACGGACTTAGGAGGGGCGCACCAAGCACAAGCTCAATCGAGGGTGCCTTGCGAAGATTAGGAGAGTCGGAGCTCTTGAGCAACAGGGCTATGGCGAGGCGTGTCCGCGGTTGGGCTAGCCCAGCGGTGCACATCTGCCCAGCCCCCGTGTAAGGCGCGCGAGCAAGAGCGTCGGGCAACTGCCGCCTTCCCAAACATAAAACGAGGAACGAGTGAAAAAGTAGAAAAAGAAGGCAAGCCCAACCAAGCAATCGATAGGAAGAACCATAACTCCAAATTCCATAGAAAGGGGTTGCAAACCAAATACAGAAAGCAAATGAACAGCCACGTCTAGTACCTAGTCTAGTCTTCTCATCAGTGCGGAGCTAAGTGCTACCACTAGGACGTGGGAGGGAGCACCCGAGGCCCGAGGGCGGCACTCCGAAGACTCCGGGGCATGTACATCCCCACTCATTATTACGTGAGAGTGTCACGAGCGGAGACCTTCACATGCACTGAGCCTTGCTACACAGGCATTGGGCCTGGCTTCATGGGTAGAACTTCCGGAGGTGCTGGATGTTCCAGGCATTCTGGATGGGGATCCCGTCCTGTGTCTCCAGGCGCACGGCGCGAGACCTAGAGACGTGGGCAATCCGAAACGGGTCATCCCACATGGGTGAGAGCTTATGCAGCCCTTCCCTGCAGAGCACCTGCCTCAGGACGAGATCACTCACCTTTAGTGTCCTGGAGCAGACATTGTGACAGTGGTACCGCCACAGCGCCTGCTGGTACCTTGCCGCTGGGAGTGAGGCTTCCCGGCGGTGTTGCTCCACCAGCATGAGGTCCATCCCCCGCATGGCATCCTGCTGCATCTTATCGAATGCCAGGACCCGTGTGGAGTGATGCTTGACCTCATGAGGGAGAACCGCTTCTGCTCCGTAGACGAGGAAGAACGGGGTCTCGCTTGTGGGCTTGGCGGCGGTGGTGCGGATGGACCACAACACAGACTGGAGCTCGTCATGCCAGCCCCTGCCGCAGGCCTCGAGCTTCTTCTTGAAGGTCCTAGTCTTAAGTCCCCTTAAGACCTCTGTGTTGGCGCGCTCAGCCTGGCCATTGCTCCTGGGGTGTGCTACTGAAGCATAGCAAATCTGCGTCCCAAGGTTAGCGCAATACGTCTTGAAGAGGTTGCTAGTGAACTGCGAGCCATTGTCGGTGATGATGTGGTTGGGGACCCTAAACCGGCTTACGAGACCCTTGATGAA
Source organism: Triticum aestivum (assembly GCF_018294505.1). Classification (NCBI taxonomy): domain Eukaryota; kingdom Viridiplantae; phylum Streptophyta; class Magnoliopsida; order Poales; family Poaceae; genus Triticum; species Triticum aestivum. The sequence continues at coordinate 623,976,442 of NC_057801.1, forward strand.
CTTGACCACGGACCCGGCCGGGATGGTACGGACGGCTTCCACCTCCGCCCACTTGGTGAACTTGTCGATGGCTACGTAGAGGTAGCGGTAGCCCTTGGGCGCTCGAGGGAAAGGACCCGGGATATCCAGCCCTCAGACCATGAATGGCTGGGAGAGTGGGATAGTGTGGAGGCCTTGAGCTGGCTGGTGAATCTGCTTGCCATGGAATTGGCAGGCCTCACAGGATCTCACCAACTCGGCTGTGTCGTTGAGCGCCATGGGCCAGTAGAAACCGCTGTGAAACGCCTTGCTGACCAAGGTGCACGATGACGAGTGATGCCCGTAGTCCCCGGCGTGTATGTCAGTCAGCAGCTCGTTCCCCTACTTCCTGGAGGTGCACCGCAAAGAAACATCATTTGATCATTTCCTGTAAACCTCACCGTCCTGAATGCAGTATGTCGTAGCTTTTCGGGCTACGCACTCTACGTCCTCTTCCTTCTCTGGTAGCGCTCCTTGCACCAAGTATGCCTTGAACTCCTCGGTCCAGCACCCCTCCTGAGGCTCGAGCGCTACAAGAAGGCGTTCTCTCGAGGTCGGGCCGCAGGCGGGGGCTACCAAGGCCGGTGGTTGGGGGAGTTCCTCCTGAGGTGGCCCCGGTTCCACGTGCGGAGGTGCTGCCGAAGGCTTTAAGAGTCGTTCCTCAAAGACGCTGGGATCCTAGGGCAGGCGCCTGGATGCCCTCTTGGCGATGTCATCGGCCTCCTTGTTGGTTCCACGAGGCACGTGTTGTAGCTCCAGGCCCAAAAATGGCTTCTCTATTTTCCGTACCTCTGTGAGGTATGCCTCCATGTGCTCATCCTTCGGCTCATACACGTTATTGGAGAAGTTGATGAGGACCTGCGAGTCGCCCCTAATGGTGAGGCGTTTCACCCCGAGGGCCACCACAACCTTAAGGCCGGTGATGAGGCCCTCGTATTCTGCGATGTTGTTGGAGACCTTCTCGCCCCGCTGGAAGCAGAGCTGCATGGCGTAGTAAAGCTTGTCCTGAGTGGGCGAGATGAGCATAGCTCCAATCCCTGCGCCCTGTCGTGTGAACGCGCCGTTGAAGTACTTGACCTAGCCATCTGGCGCGTCACTTCCTGGCGAGAGGGATCGGTCCTCGCCTGCTTCGAGCTCCGGGCGTCACTTCCTTGATGACTCTGGTTGTGCTGAACTCCCAGTCAAACGCTTGTAGCTCGATGTTCCATTCGGCAACTCTTCCCGCAGCAATAGGGGTCCTGAGCACTCTCTCCAGCGGGTAAACCGAGACGACCTTGATGGCGTGACCCTGGAAGTAGTGGCGCAACTTACTCAAGGCCACCAGGAGCGCGAGCAAGAGCTTCTGAGGCTTGGGGTATCGTGCTCTCGCATCTTGTAGCACCATGCTGACGAAGTACACCGGGTGCTCGAGGAGGGCGGGAGTGCTGGTGGATTCCTTGGCTCCCTGGGGTTCAGGAGCTTCTTGTGGATCTCCGGCTTTAGGGGCTTGATGACTTGCCAGGGCAGCTGCTGCCTCGGGAGCATCTCCTTGGTGTTGTGCTGCCTCGTTCGGCTTGGTGGTTCCACTTGGCAGGCCCTTGACCTGGTGCTCTTGTGTGAGGGCCACCAGCACCGCACTGGTGGAGTGGGGTGTGGCTGATAGGTAGAGCACCAAGGGCCCGAGAGGACAAGGGGCTACCATTACCGGCGGGCTGGTCAAGTATCTATTGAGGTCTTGAAATGCCAGGTCGACCTCAGGGGTCCACTCGAACGAGCCCTTCTTCTTCATCATTTTGCAGAACGGCTAGGCGCGCTCCCCCAGCTTGGAGATGAAGCGCCCCAACGAGGTCACGTAGCCCGTGAGCTTCTGCATTTCCTTCAGAGTTTGCGGCAGGCTCATGTCTTCTATCGCTTTGACCTTCTTTGGGTTGGCCTCGATCCCTCGTTGTGATACGAGGAAGCCCAGCAGCTTGGTAGAAGGGACACCAAACACACACTTCTCTGGGTTGAGCCGCAGGTCTACCTGGCGCAAGCTAGTGAAGGTTTCTTGTAGGTTCTGAATGTGGGTTCCTGCTTCCCAAGACTTTACCATGATGTCATCGACGTAGGCCTCTGCGTTCCTCCTTAGCTGTCGGCCTAGGGCGATGTGCATCAGCCGCTGGAAGGTTGCCCCCGCATTACGCAATACGAATGGCATGCAGGTGTAGCAGTACACCCCGCACGGGGTTAGGAAGGCCGTTTTGTCCACATCTTCCACCGACATCTTGATCTGGTGGTAGCCCGAGAACGCGTCCAGGAAACACAGCAGGTCACACTCGGCGGTGGAGTCGACGACCTGGTCAATGCGCGAAAGCGGGAATGGGTCCTGGGGGCAGGCTTTGTTTAGGTTGGTGAAGTCAACACACATGCGCTCCTTTCCTCCTTCCTTCGGCATGATGACGGGGTTTGCCAGCCATTCCGGGTACCGGACCTCGCGGATCACAACCGCTGCTTCTAGCTTCTGAGTTTCTTGCATGATGAAGGACTACTTCTCTGTGGACTATCGCCGCACCTTCTGCTTCACATGACGCACATTGGGGCACACCATTAAGTGATGCTCGATCACACCTCTTGGTGCCCCTACCAGCTGCTTGGGTTCCTAGGGGAACACCTCCTTGTTTGCGCACAGTAACTTCACCAATGCTTCCTCCTAGTCCCGATCGAGGTTGGCGCCAATGCTGAAGGTGGCTCCCGAGGATCCATCCTCCTCGACCGGCACTTGGTTCTTTTCAGCTTGATCTTGGGTGAACAACTGCTTCTTTTTGCCAGTGCGGCCCACCTTAGCCCCCGGGGCGGCTTCGTCGACCGGGCTGCCGCTGCTGCGGCCCTGAAGGCAAGTCGGAGGGCCATCAGGGCCTCCTTGGTGTCACCAGCCATGGTAAGGACGTCGTTGCTCCCTGGCATCTTCATGAGGTTGTAGGCAGGATGGGTGTCAGCATTCTGGAAACGGGGCTCCCCAGACTTGCCTGCCTGCGGCCTGCGGCGTGGCTCAAGGGGCGGCCCAGCATGGCCCATCTTCATCAGCACAAGCTCAAGACCCTCGCAAGGGGCCAAGCCTCGTGGGGCGGGAAACAGGAAGCTTCCTCAGGCATGGCCTCATCAGGCTGGCTCGCGAGGACGCGGAGAGATCAAGGCAGGGTACCTCGCGAGGCGGGTGCGGCCTGCGTAGAGTCCTTGTTTCCTCTTTGGTGTATAGGGAGCAAGCGCAGGCAAGATCATCAAGCCAAGGCAGCCATTTCAGTGCAACAAGACCAAGACCAGCAGAACGACAGGATGGAGCCCAAGCCGGCGTCACCACCAGAGCCTTTGGCAGGCGAGGACCAACTTTAGTCAGGATAAGTGTACTAGATGTTCCCCTTCAAAATGGCCAATTGTTGGCGCCCTTCCCGCTCAATATTTGGGAAGAGGCCCAGGGCTTTTGCCTATAAATAGGGCTAGCCACCCCCAGGGTAGAGGCATCGAGATCATCATCGAGAGATCAACCAAAGAGAGAGAGAAGCGACTGAACTCCCCCTAGAAGTTCATCGCACCAGCCAAGAACAGACCCTCGCGAGGCTGTTCTTCCTTGTATTATTCATCATCAGCCCGAGAGGCAATCCACCACACCACAAACTAGAGTAGGGTATTACACCACAATGGTGGCCCGAACTAGTATAAACCCTGTGTCTCTTGTGTTGTTCTTTTCATAGCTTAGATCATAGCGAGGCGGTGAGGTGCAGGTAGGAAGAGGGCGAAATCTCCGTGCGCACCCGAGTGTTCAAATCTAGGGGGTCTGCCGGAACCCGAAATCCGACATTTGGCGCGCCAGGTAGGGGTGCGCCAGAATTCTTCTTCCGCCGCCCTGTTCTTCACCGACCATCGCATCCATGTCGGACGCTCGTCAGGCCCGCGCTGAGTGCCGAGCCGCTCTCTCCTCCTGCGTCGCCCAGACGGCCCCTATCAGTGGCCGCCCCCGCCATTCCCCGTCGCCTGCCGTCAATGCCGCCACCGGCCCGGTGGGGAACGAGCAGCAAGCATCGTCCCAGCACCCGCCCATGAGGCGTGACGGCCGCACTGGTACTCCCTCACTCGCCCCGGCTGGTTCTTCGTCCCGCGCGCCCCGCGCGGCCATGGAGGCTCGAGCTGCGCTCATCGCGGAGAACGAGCTCCAGCGCTACCGCCGAGTCGACGATGTCTATGAAGAGTGGGTCGACCGCATCGCCAAGCTCGTCCGCGTCGCAGGGGGCTCCCCTGCACCGTCCATCTTGCTGCACCGCGCCCCGCCCCGCGCAGGCGATGAAGCTCCGAGGGTGCCTCAGCCGCCTCCCCCTCAAGAAGGTGCCCTGGCCCCAAGGCGCGTGGCCCCTGGGCGGAACCCTCTCCGTCCGGCGCCAGCGCAGCAAGAGCGGAGTTGTCAAGAGGTCCCTCGCCCCCAAGAAGCTGCTCGAGTGCTCCCTGCTCCGGCTCGTCATGACCACGCTCCTGTTCCAGCACACCAAGATCCCGTGCTGCTCCCAGCCGTAGCGCACGGAGACCCGCAAGGCCAAGATCTTCGTCACCCAAGGCCTCCCGTGGCCACAGTGGGCTGCCTCGCCTTCACCACCGAGCTGAGCAGCGTCACGTGGCCCTGCAAGTTCAAGCCAGACCTGCCTCCTCGCTACGACGACACGACCGACCCTGCGGAGTTCCTCCAGCTCTAGGAGTTGGGCATCGAAGCCGCCAACGGGGACGAGAAGGTCATGGCGAACTGGTTTCCCATGGCACTCAAGGATGGGGCCCGCACCTGGCTCCTGGGACGAGATGCGCACCCATTTCATGGCCAACTTCCAAGGTACTCGCGAACGGCCACCTGCCGTGAGCAACATGCACTGAATCAAGCAGCAGCCAGGAGAGACCCTGCAGAAGTACATCCAGCGCTTCAACAATGCACATCTCAAGATTCCCAAGGTGACCGAGGAGGCCATCATCTCAGCCTTCTCCGACGGTGTGCGTGACGTCAAGATGAAGGAGGAGCTGGCGATGCATGAAGATCTGTGCACTTCCTTGGAGCTGTTCAACTTGGCGACCAAGTGCGCCAGGGCTGAGGAAGGGCGCCTTTCCCTCCTCGAGCTGCCAGCCGTAGACCCAGAAGAGAAGAAATCCAAGGCCAAGAACATGAAGCGCAAGGGGGCTGCCGTGCTCGCGGCAGAACCAGACACCAAGCGGGGCAGAGATCATCCTGAGTCTTTCAAGGGCAGCCGGTACTGTGTGTACCACGACCTCCACACCCACAACACCAACGAATGTCAAGAGCTCCAAGCCGTGCGAGAAGGGAGGATCGGCCGACGCCCCGACCGCAATGATCGAGGCTACGACCGAGGTGGAAGAAACGCAGGACGCCGGGAAGACCGCGGCCCTCGCCAAGGGTGGCGTGACCGACCTCGCGAGGATCGCTGACAGGGTCAGCCTCGCAAGGGAGACTGGAGGGATTAGCCTCGCGAGGATCGTCCGCAAGGAAACGCAGGCCTCCCTCCACTGCCGCCGCAGCCAAGGAGAACTGAGGACCATCATCAGGACGAGGGGGCTGGGGGCTTCCAGGAGCCGCGTGCAATCGCCTGCATCCTGGGCGGAGCTCAAGCCCCAGCCTCTCAACGCATCTTCAAGCAGTTCGCCCGCGAAGTGAATGCAGTCATCCCCAAGCTCGAAGCCATGCACCCCCTCAGGTGGTCGGCGTGCACCATCACGTTCAGCTCAGCGGATCAGCTCAAGTGCGCGGCCACAGCCGGAGTCCTCCCGATGCTTTGCTCCCCAGTTATCAGCAACATGCAAGTCACCAGGACCCTCATCGACGGCGGGGCAGGGCTCAACATCCTGTCCGTAGAGACGTTCAACAATCTCCAAGTGCCTTACGATCAACTTTAGCCAACCAAGTCTTTCTCAGGAGTCACCGATGGCTCCACAGTTCCAATTGGGCAGGTCCGCCTCCCTGTCACCTTCGGGGCGCGCAACAACTACCGCACCAAGCTCATCGACTTCGACGTAGCCCACATTCTCCTACCATACAACGCCATCCTCGGGTACCCAGCTCTCGCCAAGTTCATGGCCGTGACTCATCATGGCTACAACGTCCTCAAGATGCTAGGAAGCGGCGGAGTCATTACGGTGCCTTGTGAAGAAAGAGACGTAGTGTGCTCCCTGGAGCGAGCTTTTCTGGCTGCATCACTTGAAGACCCAGATCGCGGGAGCGGGAGGCTCCCTGAGACCGCTCCCAAGAAGAAGAAGACATCACCAGGACCGACCCCTCAGGAGGCAGGCCCCTCGAGGTCTGCGCCTGCTCAGGGGGCACCTCCTTCTGTCGCATAGGAAGGCGCGCCCGGTGACCTCCTCAAGCAGGGCTCGGGGGCTCCCCCCTGGAGGGCCACCGACCTTGCTAAGGTCATGAGGGAGGCGCTTGGGCACCACTTGGAGGCATGTTTCAGAGCACGTTTCCCTCAGGAAGGAGCAAGGCAAGGAGGGCTAAACCCTCAGGAGTTCGTCAGTCAGATCACGCAGGAGTTGCAGGAGTCAAGGGTCATGAGTGGCAGCCGCCGCTTACCAGCCGCAGCTCCCCATCCAGGCGAGGATGGTGGGCTGCGCGTCTGCATCGACATCCCAGGGCTCAACCGAGCCGCCTCTCAGGAGCGCTTCTGGCCCTCTCGCACGGGGCGCTACGAAGGCCCACCCCACAGCTACATTCGCATGCCCTACGGCCTACTTAACGCGGCTGCCACGTACTAGCGCCTCATGAGGAGCATCCTGGAGGCTCAGGAGGCCAGGCGTTCCACAGCCCTGGTGGAGATGGAGATGGTCTATGAGGAGCCACCAGCGCCTCCAGAGCCTCCCGGGGCTCCTGGGCCTGGGGGCTCGTGAGATCGGCTTTCGCAGGCCACGACGTCCGCTACTTCAACACCCCTTCGTCTTCTACGCTATCATGTGACATCCTTCAAGTTTCGTTTCCAGCTGGGAGCGCCCCCAGGGCTGCATTATTACCAGGCCACGTGGGTCCGTCCCTGCGGCATGTATCCCCTTTTTTACTCTATGTTCCTAGCTTACTTTGTTGGGGGCGCCCCTCGGGCTGCATCATCCCCAAGTCGCTTGGGTCAGACCCAGCGGCATGTACCCCTCTTGCGTTTATTTTCGGGCCATGCATTAGACCCATCATGCTTGTTATTTGATGCCTGTCCACGACACCTCTTCTTCCTTCATGTCAGCCGCTTGCACGTTAAAGGGGAGGTACCTGAGCATCGCGACTCAGGGCTCCTACTGGCTCTCCAACCCTCACCCTCTGGCTTTGTCCACGGCATCGCGACCTGGCAAACCAGCGACGGCTGAGACCCGCTCAAGATACGGGACCCGAGGACGTAGAGCGTCGTCATCTAACCAAGCTTGCGAGTTAAAGGGGGGTACCTGAGCATCGCGACTCAGGTCTCCTACTAGCTCTCCAGCCCTCACCCTCTGGCTTTGTCCACGGCATCGTGACCTGGCAAACCAGCGATGGCTGAGACTCGCTCGAGAGCCGGGACACGAGGACGTAGAGCGTCGACATCTAACCAAGCTTGCGTGTTAAAGGGGGGGGGGTACCTGAGCATCGTGACTCAGGGCTCCTACTGGCTCTCCATCCCTCACCCTCTGGCTTTGTCCACGGCATCGCGACCTGGCAAACCAGCGACGGCTGAGACCCGCTCGAGAGCCGGGACCCGAGGACGTAGAGCGTCGGCATCTAGCCAAATTTGCAGGAACACATCACAAGTCAAGGCCCAGTGCCAGGCGCAACCCGCCTTGAGGTAGGGCCCCGTGAGTCCCGCGCTGGCTTACGGGAGCGCAGATACACCTCGTTAGGCCTTCAGTGCCTCGTCTCCTCTCCAAAGCAACTAACGGCTGACCGCCGCTTGTCATAGCGGACTCTTGTTCTTTTTGTGATGGGCCTGCAGGATCCTTTCAAGGAACGGTGCCAGGCGAGGCCCTCGCAGCATCCTATTCACTCTCATCCGCGCGAACAGCTTGCGCGTTAAAGGGGGGGTACCTGAGCATCGCGACTCAGGGCTCCTACTGGCCCTCCAGTCCTCACTTTCTGGCTTTGTCCATGGCATCGCGACCTGGCAAACCAGCGACGGCTGCGACCCGCTCGAGGGCCGGGACCCGAGGACGTAGAGCAGAAAGGGGAGCAAAGGCGAGAGGGAAGAGGCACGCGGGGACCTCGCTAGGCGATCCCTCGCTGGTCAATGCGCGGACCTAGCGCCGCACCAGGAAGCAATTCCTAACTCACGAGATAAGTCACCCTCCGGAAACACTAGCTATCGCAGCATCGTCCCCGCATCCAATGCAATACCATGTTAGCAACATCACACTCCTTTCTCACCGGACGATGGCTGCTTGAGCGCTAAAGGGGATCTCTTGAGCATCGCGACTCAGGGGCTCTTACTGGACCCCAGGCCGCTCACCTCCTGGCCTTGACCACGGCATCGCGACCTAGCATACCAGCGACGGCTGAAGCTTGCCTTGGGACCGGGACCTGTCGGCGCAGAGCATCAAGCCCTCGCGAGGTTCGAAAGGAGGAACTAAGCTAAGGCGGGATGAGCATCTCACCGCTTCATGATAAGGATCATATTAACAAAAGGGACTACAGACACCTTACAAGCCCCCACGGGGTGTGTTCTTGGCTCCTCACAGGGACAAAAGATGCGTATCCTAAGGAGTCCTAACTACAGGAACCATGGCGGCAGACGCCATCATCAACAGTGTCGGCTGCCGGGCGAGCTGGCCCTGCCCCGGGCACGGCGCGAGCTTGGAGGCTCGTAGCTGTCGTCGCTCGTTGCCGGATTCAGAAGGATCTTGGAGGAGTCGCTGGATCTTTCGAGGCGTCCGCCGTCATCAGAAGAGCTGCTGGAAGGGCGGGCGGCAGGCCTAGTCCTCGCCGCTCCGGAGCTACGGCCGTTGCCTCTAGGGGAGCACTCCAGCCGGCGTCCTTCCTCGCCGAAGACCTTGAAGAGCATCAAGGAGGCGCCATAGTAATCCAGGTGGATCACGAGGGCCCCCTCTGATCGGCAGACCCGGGCGATCTCGCCCCAACCCCGGGTCATGAAGACCTTGCCTGGAGCGACGACTTCGACGTCCGCTTCGGTCGTAGGAGTCGGCAGTCGGCGTGCTACAGCCAGAGCCTGAAAGGCCCCCTCGGCGAAATCTCGAAGGAGAAGGAAGAAGGCGAATCCAAGATCGAGGAGGCATGGCAGCGTGAAGCACAAACTCTCGGAAGGAGCCGTCGGCGTGAAGTCCAGGAGGGACAACACGCACCGCCGTGACCCGCCGGCGCCGACGGCGGCGTCACCCACGGCGCTCGACATCAACTCCTGCGGGGCCTTCAAGGTGGGTGTACAAGGGCAGCGGGAACCCTGGCAGTGGCCGCTCGCACCAAGGGCTCGACACCTCCTGTCGCGCACCGTCATCTTGGCGGCAGAGGACCAACCGTTTCTTCGAAGCGGGTCAGGACCCTCTCGGGGGCCTTTCCCTTCTCCTCTGTGGAGAACCGGCGGATGGGTGCCATCAGTGTGATGCAGAGCAATGGCGAAGATGAGGAAGAGGAGGAGTAGCAGAGGAAGATGGACTGGAATGGCTCGCGCCGCTCCGTAGTTATAGCCGGAGGAGGCCAACTGTTGGCCTCCACGATCACAGGTAATTATGACCAGTTTTTGCATGCACGGACTTGTCAGTTCGTGCATTCGCCGAGGCGTCATGGGGGAGCGGAGCTGCCCATGTCCAATCGACCTCCACACGGCTCCCAAGGCCGCAGGCTGTTAGGGCCCGTGGCGCTTCGCACTTGCTCCTTCGCTTCTCGGCTCAGCCAAGTCCGGGCGTGCCTTGGTCCCGGGGGCTACTGTCGGCGTTCTGGGAACGGGGGTCCCCAGACTTGCCTGCTTGCGGCCTGTGGCGTGGCTCAAGGGGCGGCCCAGCATGGCCCATCTTCATCAGCACAAGCTCAAGACCCTCGCGAGGGGCCAAGCCTCGCGGGGCGGGCAACAGGAAGCTTCCTCAGGCACGGCCTCATCAGGCTGGCTCACGAGGAGGCGGAGAGATCAAGGCGGGGTACCTCGCGAGGTGCCAATGATGCAAGCCATGACGACCAAAGCCAGGAGGGTGCCGGCCTGCATAGAGTCCTTGTTTCCTCTTTGGTGTATAGGGAGCAAGCGCGGGCAAGAGCATCAAGCAAAGGCAGCCATTTCGGTGCAACAAGACCAAGACCAGCAGAACGGCAGGATGGAGGTCATCGTGGAGCCCAAGCCGGTGTCACCATCAGAGCCTTTAGGAGGCGAGGACCAACTTTAGTCAGGATAAGTGTACTAGATGTTCCCCTTCAAAATGGCCAATTGTTGGCGCCCTTCCCGCTCAATATTTGGGAAGAGGCCCAGGGCCTTTGCCTATAAATAGGGCTAGCCACCCCCAGGGTAGAGGCATCGAGATCATCATCGAGAGATCAACCAGAGAGAAAGAGAAGCGACTGAACTCCCCCTAGCAGTTCATCGCACCAGCCAAGAACAGACCCTCGCGAGGTTGTTCTTCCTAGTATTATTCATCATCAGCCCGAGAGGCAATCCACCACACCACAAACTAGAGTAGGGTATTACACCACAATGGTGGCCCGAACTAGTATAAACCCCGTGTCTCTCGTGTTGTTCTTTTCATAGCTTAGATCCTATCGAGGTGGTGAGGTGCAGGTAGGAAGAGGGCGAAATCTCCGCGCGCACCCCAGTGTTCGAATCTAGATGGTCTGCCGGAACCCGTTATACGACAATGGGTAGCCGCCATGAGCTGAGCCGGGGCCGGGTACCCGAGGATGGTGTTGTACGGGAGGCTGATGCTGGCGACATCAAAGTCGATAAGCTCGGTGCAGTAGTTGTCGCGGGTGCCGAAGGTCACGGGGAGGCGGATCTACCCAAGGGGGCTGGTGGAGCCGTTGCCAACCTCGGAGAAGGGCTTGGTGGGGCGGAGCCGGTCGCACGACACATGGAGCAAGCTGAAAGATTCCACCGAGAGCATGTTGAGGCCGGCCCCGCCATCAATGAGGGTCTTGGTAACCTCCACATGGCAGATGGTGGGCATGCAAAGCATTGGGAGAGTGCCTGAGCCCGCGGTGGTCGATGGATGACCCTCCATGTGAGGTCGGCCTTGGGCGCCGCCCATCCCAGAGGAGCTCCCGACTGCGTGCGGGCAACGCCCACTTGGCGAAAGAACTGCTTGACGTGGCGACCCGAAGGCAGCGCCTGGGAGCCACCGAGGAGGGCCGCAACGGCAGGGGGGTGCCTGTCCTCCGAAAGATGCGACGAAGGGGTCGCGCAAATCCTCCTAGGAAGCCACAGAGGATCCCGGCAGATGGAGAAGCCAAGCGCGTTGCACGCCAGCGAGGGCCATGGAGAACTAGTTGGCCATGACCTTGTCATCGCCCCCGGCTTCCAGAACATCCTCCTCGTACACCAGCAGGAAGGCCGCTAGATCCGCCGCACCGTTGTAGCGGGGCGGCATCTCCGGCTTGAACTTGCGCGGCCACTGCACCCGTCGTAAGGCGGGGGCGAGGGCCCGGAGACCTATGGTGCCATTGCATGCACTCGTCGATCCAGTCGGAGAAGCGGCGTCGTCCATGAGAGTTGGTCAGAGATGTGAAGCCGTCGGGGAGCGACGCTTCGGCGCACCCCTACCTGGCGCACCAAATGTCGTATTACGGTTTCCAGCAAACCCTTGAGGTTCAAACACTGGGGTGCGCACGAAGATGTCACTCTCCCTCGCTAGCTCTCTCACTCAATGATCCATGGCCTAGCTGGACGAACTCGAAGAACACAGGACACGAGGGTTTATACTAGTTTGGGCCACCATTGGGGTGTAATACCCTACTCTAGTGTGGTGTGGCGGATTGCCTTGTATGCTCGGGATGAACAAGTACAAGGGAAGAACAACCTCAGGAGGAGAGGTGCTCTTGTGATTTGCTAGCTGGCTAAGGTTCGGATCCCTCATCCTAGGCTTGCTGATGGGGATGAGTCGATCCCTTCCTATGGTGGTGACTAGTCCTATTTATAGAGGCCCTGGTCCTCTTCCCAAATATCAGGCGGGAAGGGATCCCACAACGGCCAAGTTTGAAGGGGGACAACTATTACAAGCTATCCTGATAAATGTAGTCTTCGCCTGCCAAAGGTTATGGCGGAGACGCCGTCCGGGGCACCATGATGACCTCTGCCCTGCCGTCCTGCTAGTCTTGGTCTTGTTGCACCGATATGGAAACCTTTGCTTGACGCGTCGGGACTCCTCGCCTGTGCCTGCCTCTTTATCACCAAAGCGGAAACTGGTACTCTGTGCCCGCTGGCGCCCGCCTGGTGCCTGCTTGGCCTTGGTCATCACGACTCACGTCATGCGCTCCTCGCGAGGTTCCCCTTGCATAGATATCTCCACTCCTCGCGAGCTAGCCTAGCGAGGCTACCCCTAAGGAGGTCTTATGTCGTCCGCCTCGCGAGGCTTGGCTCCTCGCGAGTGTCTTGAGTGTTTACTGATGAAGATGGGCCATACCTGGCCGCTGGGCGAGCCACGCCCTGGGCCGCAGGCAGGCAAGTCTGGGGACCACCGTTCCCAGAATGCCGATAGCTTGTTTGAATTTGAGGATTCTAACAATGTATGGATAGGAAATACATAGGAATAGGCTAGGAATGCACGTGCAAAATAGAGAATTTAAAAACATAGGATTTCTGCCAATCTGGGCGTTTGGTTCACAAGAATTGGAAGATCACATGATGCAAAGAAGCATGGTGAGATTAAGTCAAACCACAAGAAAATGTACGGTTATAATGCTATTATGCTACTATCTCTTAGTCTTGTGCTTCATGAATAGGAATTTTAAAATGAGGACAAGTCGATATTAAAATTCCTATGGTTTTCTTTCAAGGAGACACTAAAGGAACAAATCCTATAGTTTTCCTTTGCTCCATTCCTTTGAACCAAATGCATGAATAGTAGTGTTACGGGATATCAACGACCACCTATGGGGCCAGGGGGCCCCTTGCTGGTTCGGCGGGGGGCGTCGTGTTGCACATAGATTAGACCAGCGCACGGCAGCACGGCAGAGATCACACAAGCATGTTACCCAAGTTCGGGCCACTTCGAGGCGTAAAACCCTAATCCTACTTTGGTGGATTGATGGTGGAATGGAGGTGGTGAGGCATAGTACACTTTCCCGGCAGGGGTTACCTTAGGGCAGCAGCGACTATGCGCGTATGGGGGTGTGGGTTCCTCAACTCTCCAACCCTTTCTACGATGACCATGGGCCTCCTTTTATGGATCAAGGGGATACCATAGTGGCAAAGTAGTGATTATGCACTGATATGATAGCAAACAATGCTATCATACCTAACTCTGCGGGTTGACAGGGTGCATTAAATGCACCGCTTAGTGTCACATCACTAATTGCACGGCAAGGTTTGCCGGGCTATTCTGCCAGCTCCGCGCTTGTTCTCTTGACACGTCGTGGGACGGGTGTCATCTCGGTTTCTCCTATAGGAAATTGCTTCCATGTGGCAAACGGCTTCCACTTAATCATCCTGCAGCTTGACACCGCATTGATCGACGACGTGGGTCGTGCTTGAGTGATTGGTGAGGTGGTTCTGCCTCCACGAGCCCCGGCAGGCCCTGCCGGGGTGTTTCTATTATTCGTTTCTCGGGGTGACCTCGCCCCTTGCTGGGCTCGCCTGTCCAGCAAGGGAGGCCTTTCTCTTGGCAATATCATGCTTCTCTGGCTCGATCTTTGTCTCCCTGGGCTGCATGTTGGTTCTTTCAATCTCTTGGTTTCTTGTACTCTGACTTGGGCTGGTGCTTTAGTCTTGTCCTTATGCTTGTGCACAGTCTGGGCAACAGACCCAGGGTTTGTTGCACCGACAGAAGCCCCCGCGCCTGCCCGAAAGTGCTGCTGAGCATCGTCAGGGTAGGTCCTAATAAGTGCACATGCAGGGTTGCTCAAGAGGCTGTTCTCCTTGGAGTCTTCATTTCTGCTTCATCAGCTTTGATTCTGGGCCGGTTTCCAGTTTCCCCGCGTGTAGTGTAAAGACAATAGTGGTGGGGCCGCTCCATTGATGGCCCGTGAAGGACTTTAACGCATGGGGTAGAAACAGCCAATTTACTCTTCCCACAGCGCGCCCTTATCCTCAGCCACGTATGGTGCATGCACCGCGCGGGGTAGGTAACGGAGGCGCATGGCGCGGGAGAGCATCATGGTGAGGGCCTGGTCGTCTCGAGTTGGCGGAGGAGGACGGTGGCCGCCCGTTAATGGAGCAGTTGTCCTCCCCGCCTAGCCTATAAAAGGGAGGGGCGGAGGAGGGCGGAGTCATCCATCTTTGCATTCCTCCTCTTCTCATCTTTCGCTTCTATTGGCCATGTTGAAGGGGAGAGCCAGGGGCCATATCTTGGGCTCTTCCTTGGGATCTCCTTCAGATCTGAGAGGGAAATCCGGACATCGGGAGGGGCATCCCCGGTGTGCTTGTCGCTGGGTCGCTCGTGGCCTTGTCTGCAGTGGGAGGGGACGTGAGCAACATCGTGCCGTGGCTTAAAGTAGGCATAGGGCGTGGCAGTCGATCACTCCCCATTCTTCTTCCTCTGGCAACATCGAGGAGGAGTCATAGGAGAGATTCGCCGCCAATAGGGGCGAATCTAGATCCTCCCACGTGGGGCACTCTCATCGTACAGGAAGGCTCCCTGTTTTCTCACATGTCTTCGGGACATGCGGTGGCTTCTAATGTCAGGGCTCCTGGGGACGACCATGCTCTCTGTGGAGGGATTTAGAGAGCATGGTGCCCGACGCGGTGATCGTGCCAAGGTCCTCGGGTGGTAGTGATGTGGACGGCAGCGGCAATCCACGACGCGTCAAGAACCGGGGCGACCATTTCGACGAGTCGTGTTTGCCTGTGACTCTGTGCCTCCCATCTGGTCCTCCGGCAACGTCACCATCCATGCCTGCCCTTTGGTTTCTTCCTCCTTGCTGGGGAGTGGTGTCGTCCTGATCCTGAGGAGGCGCCGAATCCCAGTTCTGCCCGCCTCCGACCTCTTCGACCTCTTCCTGTAGGAGATGGACAAGGGCAAAGGCGTAATGGGGCACTTATCTTTTTTCAATCTTAAACCTGTAGAAAATCGCCAAATTTTAATTCAAATAATGTAATCCCTCGAGTCCGTCTTTGTGTTCTGTAATGCTTGTACTTGTATTAGTATATTAATGAAGATGATGAACCCTGCCGGGAACCCGCACATGTATATGTCCATGCAAAGGTGGAATGCCTCTATATTGTAATAAAACGAGTTTTTCCCCAGCAGGATATCATGTCGGCACCCTCTTTGTCTGCCGGAGAGCTACGTCTGCCGGGGAACAGACAGAGGGGCCAGCCCCACGCCAACTCTTTTTTACCTAAGGCCACTGCAACCATCCTGACCAAAGCAATGTTCATGTCATGGATGGTAGCACCTAAGTCATAAAAAGAGAAGTGAGGTTTTCTCATGCAAAGTTATAGCTTTACAGAACACTAATGTATAGGTGGTAGAACTTATCTGTTTGGTTTGCCGGGGATCACCGTGCCGTGCAATCTTCTCATTCCTTGTCGAAGCCAAGTTTACTGCAGAAACCTAAAACTCCATGCAGATGAGAATGAATGCGGGATGCGATCCAATCTATATGCATATGCAAATGCTCATGAAATGCTTATGCAGTGATCTTGGTGTGCTTGTGCATGCATGCAATCTTAGTTGGGGGCCCCCTACCCTACAGTGTTTCTTTATTTTCTCTTGCATGG
Organism: Triticum aestivum; assembly: GCF_018294505.1. Taxonomy (NCBI): domain Eukaryota; kingdom Viridiplantae; phylum Streptophyta; class Magnoliopsida; order Poales; family Poaceae; genus Triticum; species Triticum aestivum. The sequence continues at coordinate 623,992,278 of NC_057801.1, forward strand.
GGTCATCACCACGGCTTTGTACAAGGGGTTACATGCAGCTGAGGCAAGGCCTGTATAAAAGGGTGGCTGCCGGGCAGGGCCTGACAGCCGTGCCTTACGGGTAGTACTTGCGAAGATGCTCAATATTCCATGAGTTTGGCAACTGAGTGCCATCCCCGATCTCCATACGGACTGTGCCAGGTCTAGTGACTCGTACCACCCGGTAAGGGCCTTCCCACTTTGGTGATAGCTTGTTTGTACCCATGGCGGACTGAACGCGCCTAAGGACAAGGTCACCTTCCTCAAAACACCAGGCATGAACCCTGAAGTTGTGATAGCAATGTAGGGCTTGGTGGTAGCGTGCAAAATGCATAGCAGCCAGGAGACGGTTCTTGTCGAGTAGCACAACGTCGTCACGCCGGTGCTGATCTTGCACTACTTCGTCGTAGGCAAGCACTCGAGGGGACCCGTAAATGAGTTCTGTGGGGATAACTGCTTCTACTCTGTTGACCAGGGAGAAGGGAGTCTGCCCGGTAGCTCGGTAAGGTGTTCTTCTGAGGGACGAGAGAACTACCGGCAGCTCCTCGATCCACCGCCTGCCGTACTTCTGCAGTGTATCGAAAGTTCTTGCCTTGAGTCCATGTAGCATTTCAGCGTTCACCCTCTCAGCTTGCCTATTGCTCCGGGGGTGTTCCACAGAGGCGAACGGGATCTTGCATCCGAGGGTACGAACATATTGCATGAAGGCGTGGCTCATGAACTGGGTGCCATTGTCGGTGATGATCCTTGCCGGAACTCCAAAATGACACACCAATTCTTTCAAGAACTTGATAGCCGACTAAGCAGTCACCTTTCTCACGGCAGTCACTTCCGGCCACTTTGTAAACTTGTCAATGGCAATGAACAACAATCCAAAGCACCCGATTTCTCGGGGGAAGTGGCCGAGGATATCGAGCCCCCAGGCCGAAAATGGCCATGATATAGGGATTGTTTGAAGAGCTTGGGGAGGCAGGTGTATTTGCTTGGAATGGAACTGGCAGGCTTCACATGTTGTGACGAGCTCGACAACATCTTGGAGGGCTATGGGCCAATAGAATCCTTGCCAGAATGCTTTCCCAACTAATGACCTTGATCCAATGTGGAAGCCGCACATTCCTCTGTGAATCTCAGCCAGCATTTCCTTTCCATCCTCCCGGCAGACACACTTCAATTTCACACCGTTGGGCCTCCTTCTGTATAGAGTGTCATCGACAAACTGATACATACCAGCCCTTCAGGCTACTTTTTTAGCTTCATCTTGGTCGCCGGGGAGTTCTCCGGTTTGGAGGAAGTGGACAATGTGTCTTGCCCAAGCTGGAGCCTGGGGCTCAGCAACGAGGACTAGCGGCACCTCATATGTCGTGGGAGCACCAGCCTCGTTCGCAGGGTAAATTGACCTGGCTGGAGGGGGTGGTCCGGCAGGCTGTGAGGAGTTGTTTTCGGCAGGGTCTCTGCCGGGAGTGGACGACTCGACCTGGAGAGGCTTACCATAGTCCAACTTTGTCCTTTTCCGGGCCATTGTCACTGGTGATACGAAGGGCTGAGAGAGACGGAGAACAAAAGCTCCTGGTTCCACAGGAAGCTTCTATGCAGCACACTTTGACAGGTAATCAGCTATGTTTTTTTCCGCACGGGGTACGTGCTCTGTTTGCAACCCTTCAAAGTGCTCCTCCAATCTCCTCACTTCCTTGACGTATGCCTCCATCAATGGACTTTGGTAATCCTTGTTGACTTGTCTCACCACAAGTTGTGAATCTCCTCAAATGATCAGCTTCTTAATTTCCAATTTTGCTGCGATCCTGAGCCTGGCAAGGAGCCCTCACATCCTTAACTATCCTTGGTGCTTGGATTTGCTCAAAGGCTTTGATATTGTCGGGGTTGGCTTCAATCCCCCGGTGTGATACGAAGAACCCAAGCAGCTTGCCGGAGGGAACGCCAAACACACACTTCTCTGGATTAAGCTTAAAATTGATCTTGTACAAATTAGCAAATGTCTCCTCCAAATCGTATATAAGGGTGGCCTCATCCTTGGTTTTGACCACGATATCATCCATATAGGCTTCTATATTTCTGTGCAACTGTGGCTCAAAACCAATCTGAACTGCCCTTGCAAAAGTGGACCCGGCACTCTTCAATTCAAATGGCATGCGGATAAAGCAGTACGTACCACATGGAGTAATGAATGACGTCTTTTCTTCATCTTCCTTGGACATGAAGATCTGATGATATCCGGAGTATGCCTCAACAAAGGAGAGCAAATCCCAACCTGTAGTGGAATCCACAACCTGGTCGATGCGCGACAAGGGAAATGGGTCCTTCGGTCAAGCCTTGTTGAGATCTATGAAATCAATGCAAAGCCTCCACTTCCCGTTAGCCTTCCGAACTACTACTGGGTTTGCCAACCATGTAGGATGCAGTACTCCTCTCCAAACCAGCTGCCTCCAATTTCTTGATCTCCTCGGCAATGAACTGCTACCTCTCCAAGGCCTGCTTCCGAACTTTCTCCTTGACAGGTCGGGCATGTGGGCAGACATCAAGGTGCTCAATTACCTCCCTGGTAACACCAGGGATATCGGATAGTTTCCAGGAAAACACATTGATATTCACCCGCAGGAAGGCAACGAGCGCACTTTCCTATTTGTCATCGAGGGTGACGCTGATAGTGAAAGTACCATCAACACCAACCAGCCCTGACGGGACCTTCTTTACTTGGGGTGAAAAAACCTTGGATCTCTTGTTCACTACTAGGAAAAGGGCTATAGATGGAAATGGCACTAATGGCGCACTAGACATGTGGTGCGCCATTAGTATATACTAATGGCGCACCACCTTCTGATGCGCCATTAGTGTTGAAACTACTAATGGCGCACCCTGCCTACGGTGCGCCATTAGTACCAAATTTTTTTTTGAACTAGTGCGCCTGTGTCCAAACATACTAATGGCGCACCGTGTGTGTGGTGCGCCATTACTAGTCAAACTAGTAATGGCGCACCATGCCACGGTGCGCCATTAGTAACCTTGGCCACCACTTCCACCGAATGCACCCCCCCCCCCCCGTGGATCGCCTTTTCAGTTTTAAAAAAAATAAAACAACATGATAAAAATGTTAAAAAAATAAAAGAAAATAAGTTTCCCATGTGATATGTGGCCTAGTTGTTGGGAAAATTTGCAAATATGAATTTTGACTTCATTTGCAAAATCTCGCGAGAATTTGTAAAAATGGGCATAACTTTTGCATACTAACTCGGATGAAAAAGTTTTTTATATGAAAAAGTTTTTTATATGAAAAATCATCTACTCGAAAAGTTTTTTATATGGGAACCCCGTTAAACATTTCCAAAATCCTCAAAAACCTAACAGAAAAAAAGATACGGGGCTTTTAAGATCTAGAGAGGCAAAAAAAATCAAAAAAATTCAAACTTACTAATGGCGCACCTGCCCATGGTGCGCCATTAGTATCTTCCCTCCTTCAAATTTCAGAATAAGTCAAAAAAATAAAAAAAATTACTAATGGCGCACCTGACCATGGTGCGCCATTAGTATCTTCCCGCCTTCAAAATTCAAAATGAATCAAAAAAATAAAAAAAATTACTAATGGCGCACCTGACCGTCCCGCCTTCAAAATTCAAAATAAATAAAAAAAATAAAAAAATTACTAATGGCGCACCTGCCCGCGGTGCGCCATTAGTATGCCGTATATATGGCTGGTCCTCTCCTCCTCTCTTCATTTCATCTTCCCTTCTCTCCTCCTCTGCGGCGACCTCCTCCTACCTCCTCCCTCCTCCCCCCCCCCCTCCCCTCCCCTCCCCTCCCCTCATGGTTTCTTCTCCCTCCTCTCCGGCGACCTCCTCCTCTCCGGCGACCTCCTCCTCCCTCCTCCCTCCTCCCTCCTCCCTCCTCCCCTCCCCTCCCCTCCCCTCCCCTCCCCTCATGGTTTCTTCTCCCTCCTCTCCGGTGAGCACCTCCTCCCTCCTCTCCCTCCTCCCTCCTCTTCGGTGAGGCAAAAAATCCCCTCCTCTCCGGTGAGCTCCTCCTCCCTCCTCTCCGGTGAGCTCCTCCTCCCTCCTCTCCGGTGAGCTCCTCCTCCCTCCTCTCCGGTGAGCTCCTCCTCCCTCCTCTCCGGTGAGCTCCTCCTCCTCCTCTCCGGCGAACTCCTCTCCGGCAAAAGACCATGACAACAAGATCCAAAAACAACAGGAACAAAATTTGAGAATATTGTCGTGCCAAAAAACAAGCAAAAAAAAACGAGCAAAAAAATGGGCAAAAAATCACGATCCAGATCTAGATTCTAAATGACGCATCACTAATGGCGCATCACAGGAAAGTGCGCCATTAGTATGCCGCGGTTACTAATGGCGCATCTAGTTGTGGTGCGCCATTAGTATCCAAAGCACCTGGCCCCTGGGAGGCATAATAATGGCGCACCGTGGCCTATACTAATGGCGCACCAGTGGTGCGCCATTAGTATACCAGATACTAATGGCGCACCACTGGTGCGCCATTAGTAAAAATTACTAATGGCGTGCTGTTAGTGGCGCACCACAGATGCGCCATTAATGGCCATAATAGGTGCGCCATTAGTAGAGGTTTTTCTAGTAGTGGTTGTTGGAACACTCCGGCATGTCGTCAATGGGTGCCGTGCACTCGAAGGGAGGCACGCTTCCCGGACTCCTTGCCAGAGGAATATATAGTGATGTTAGGGGGGCAGGGCCCTTGTTGCCCCCTGTCTTCACCACTGTGCGCGCGTCTGAGAGATGAAGCGGAAGGCATGGATGATGAGAGGGGGACGTTGGATATATAATTAATGTGGGTGTATTAGCTATGTAATCCTATATAGAGAGGTATAGATTTATCGATGTGCATGTGGGAAAGAGGGTGAGACCTCACTAGATATATACATTGCTCGGTTTGTGTGGAAAACTGGGAAAGACCTAGCTATATATACACACACATAGAGGAACACCGATCGTTGCGCATGCACGTGGGAGATAGAGAATGACCGGTATGATGAAGAGGGGGAGGTGTGTGTGTGTGTATGCATGGGAGACCGACCTGAAGAAAAAGATTGCGTTTGTGCGATGGATAATGTCGAGTGGTAGTGTGTGTACATGCATGCACGAGAGAAAGTTAGTGGTACAATTATAAAGAGAAGACGACTGTGTGGGTGTAAAAGACTAGGTCATAATCAATGTAAAGTTGAATTCAAATATTTGAATAAGAGATCATGATGTTTGAAACCCATGCATTCATGAATATAACTGAGATATGCGCGGTGTGGTTTGGAAATGAGCATGCTATACTGCATACACATTGAACAAGGTCAGACTTATTTGAATTTGAGATACCGATGGCAAACATCGTTTGGCCACATTGCATCCGTGCATGGACACACTATTCTAATTGGAGATGATGGGTGGCTCTCACACCACATATCTATATCTATACCCCTATATATTATATTTTATATTTTTTATATAGTGTGCGAATAATTTTAAATTTGAAAGATGGTCGTTGGATGAAGCCAACCCGATGGTGCATAGATGGGAAATTCGAGCACTACTGGTCGTTGGATATCATCTACATTCCACCAGATTTAGCCACATGTACAATCTAGAAGACTCCATGGTTGAACTTAAGCATAATGCACAAACCTCAAAACACAAGCACTTCCTCTTTGTTATAGAATCTTCCATATCATAATTGCCCAAATGTTTTTCTACATGATTTGTCATTATTTGTTTTTGCTTTATGCTTTACAACGCACAATTCCATGAATCTTAAAATAGATTAGCTTTCTTATAAACACTAGATGATTTTGAATGCAATGAACCATAAGAATTAAATAAACATCTACATCATGCATATATGACTCAAAGCTTACATGCTATAATGTGATATTTATTCATAATTTGGTTTCCAAATCTCATGCGTGCAATGCACGTGTACCTTACTAGTCTAAATGGTGTTTGTGTGTGTGTTGTGTTTGTTAAACTCATTGTACATAGTATCATACATGGTTTAGATTCTGAACATCTAGCTAGAGTACATGTACTATGATTCGAATTCAACATAAAATGGATACATATATTTGAATTTGAGATCATATGTACATGTAGTTCGTATTTATATAGGAATTTACTACTCCTATATTCATGTCATATGTTGTGAAGATAATGTTTAGATGGTTGTATACTAACCCGAGTACAATCCCATTCAAACAGGGAAAATGTAATCAAATTTAGTCCATATGCTAGACAACACGAATTGTTTTTTTATTATTGAGGGAAGTGCAAATTGATTTGGTACTGTACAAGTTATGTTTGTTGTCCCGATTTTTTTAGTTTATTTGTTGTTGTTTTTGAATGCATTTCTAGTAATTGTTGTATTTGAATGCATTTCTAGTGATATAGTAAAACGGGACATTGCTCTCTCTAGTGATGAGGCATGAATTGTCTTTTTTGTTGTTGTACACATTAAGCTTGTTCTCCCGAAATTACAAGCCGCGCCTTGTTATGCCAAAATTTCAAGCTAGCATCTCTGCCTATCGTGCTGCGAAACTCCCACCTCTTCAACCCGTGCCTTGTTACCACGAAATATTTAAGATATATCTTTGTCTCGTTGTGCTCCGAAAACTCCCTCCATCTCAACCCGCGCCTTGCTATCCCAAAATTATAATGCGCACGAAAACTCGCACCTCCTGCGAAATCCCGACACGTGAAATGCCCGTGATACCCCTAAACCGAAAGAACCGCCTAGCTCAAATCGGTGGGGGTACTTCCATAACTTACCCCACATTTCAGATAAGCGTGTCCCTAAGCCATGGTTACCCCTCCCATCCCATCCGCCCACCCATTCATACACCAAGGCCGCGAAAACCCGCGAAGCACCACACCCTCCTCCGTCTGCCACCCAGTCGGAGCCTCTTCCTCGATGACATCGTCCAACAAAACACTTCGACGTCCCTCATACACCGCACCGGATGAGGGTCCGTCGTCGATCTCGTCGTCCCGTCGGTTCAGCCACCCCGTCCTCCACCTCCAAGGAGCTGCCCCAACGTTCCCCTCGTGTTTCGTGCTACCTCCATTCCCACATCATCGTCTTCACCTGCACCACCGGAAGAGCAGCATCATCACCGTTTCCTCGGATGAAGTTGAGGCCTAATCGGTGCCACCAAAGAGGTTCTACACTAATTGCTGCATTTTTTTCTTGATTCGATCTCACGGTGCTGCCAGCGCTCAGTCCCGAGCCTACATGGCGCGGCTCCATCCATGGCGGCATCGCCGGACACTTCCTCCATGGCGTCGCTCCCTCGGCGGCGACGTCCACATCAGTAGGACCTGCTGCTGCTTTGGCTCTCGCTCATGCTGCTGCTCTGCTCTTGATATCAGTCTCCTACCTGGTTTACTCTCGCTCTTGCTCATGCTGCTGCTCTTGCTCTTGCTTGCGCTGCTGCTCTCGCTTTGGCTCTTGCTTGTGCTGCTGCTCCAATTTAGCTACACTTTAGTCGAATGAATCGACTTTTGGGCCAGTCGATTTTCAGGGGGTGGGGGGCTCGCCAGATTTAAGGAAGAACCAGCCACAGCGGGATGGGGGCTCAGTGGAGAGGTACCCTGCTATCTATCTTAGGGTTCAGGGTGGAGGCGGTGGTTGGTGACGATGGTGGGGCGGTGGCGTGGGGATCACTGGAGAAAAAGCTCGGCGTGGGGGGGGGGGGCAAGAGGGATGGCTGGGGTGGCGGTGGACCGGCGGTGGGGAGTGGTTTTGGGGCGGGCGGGGCATCGAGGCGACGTGAAAGCACCACAGGCCGCGGGTGGCGGTGGCCGGTGTTTTGGCCAGTGGTGGCTGGCAGCTCAGGGGGTGGAGGTTGAAGATGAACTGCAGGCCCTTGATTTCATATCCAATGGGTGGAAAATCCACTGACCAGAGATGAAAAAGTCAGTCGACTGACGTGTGGCCTCACCCTGCCTGCTGCTCTACTCTTGCGCGCGCTGATACTGCTCTCGCTCAAGCTCCTGCAATTACTACCCGAGATGCTGCTACATGATCAGCTGCACCAGCTCTCGCACGCGCTGCTACTCCTGGCGTTGCTACTACTTTTCTGCTACTAGTGCATTCAGTTTCGATAGTGAAATTTAGTTTCGATAGCAAAATTCAGTTTCGACAGTTAAATTCAGTTTCGATAGTTAAATTCAGTTTCAAAAGTTAAGTTCAAAGATGAGCGACTGATGTATTTTTGATCTAGCACTTTGTGGTTATGTATTTTACATCATCTTTTGGAGATGCTATTAGAATTCCACTCAGGTTAACGTTGTCTCTCTTGTCCTGCTTTAACCTCGCTGTCGTACAACTCACCAGAGCTGCTCCATCGACGAAACCCTCCATCACAATGGAGCAGTACCCCGGGCTCCATCTCTAGACGCCTAAGATCTTCCTCCCCTCCTCCAACAGCCAAATCTGTCGGAGCATCCTCACTGACCAACCAAATCACGCTGAGATCGACATGGCTTCGCCAAAGAGGTTGTACACATGTTGCATTTCTTTTTTACTCTACATATTATATATATTGTCCACTAAGCACACGTAGTAACATGAAATATGATTAGTTTCTCCTACTATATGACAAGTAGTGAGGTACCAGGCAACGTAGCTATCCGTGATGGACTCTCTTGAATGCCATCATTATTTATCTCTACGCGTTTGAGCTGTCAATTTGTACATGGGCCAGGGAGTTGAGCTAGTAGGGTAGTGGCCTGGGTCCAAAGTAGTAGAAGTAGCACAAAAACATTTTTTGAGTGTAGGCTTTCCCCTGCTCAAGCCTGCCTAATAGAATCGCCAGTGCTTGAAAGGAAAAGTGAAGGAAAAATAGGAACTGGAAAGTTTCCTATGGTACTACTTGTCGGTGCAACAAACCCTAGGTCTGTTGCCCAAACTGTGCACACGCACAAGGACAAGATTGAAGCACCAGCCCAAGTCAGAGTACAAGAAACCAAGATATTCAAAGAACCAACATGCAGCCCAGGGAGACCAAGATTGAGCCAGAGAAGCAGGATATCACCAAGAGAAAGGCCTCCTTTGCCGGGCAGGTGAGCCCGGCAAGGGGCGAGGCCACCCCCAGAAACGGATAACAAAAACACCCCGATTGGGCCTGCCAGGGCTCGCGGAGGCAGAACCACCTCATCAATCACTCAAGCACGACCCACATCGTTGATCAATGTGGTGTCAAGCCGCAAGATGATTAAGTGGCAGCCGTTCGCCACATGGCAGCCATTTCATACAGGACAAACCCACAGATGACACTCGTCCTGCGACGTGTCAAGAGAATAGGCGCGGAGTTGGCAAGATAGCCCGGCAAGCCCTGTCGTGCAACTAGTGATGTGACACTAAGCGGTGTATTTAATGCAACCTGTCAGCCCGCGGAATTAGGTATGATGGCACTACTTGCTATCATATCAGTGTATAATGACTACTTTGCCACTGTGGTAACCCCTTGATGTATAAAAGGAGGCCCATGGCAATCGTAGAAAGGGTTGGAGAGTTGATGAACCCACACCCCCATACGCGCGTAGTCGCTACTTCCCTAAGGCAACCCCTGCCGGGCAAGTGTACTACGCCTCACCACATCCATTCCGCCATTAATCCAGCAAAATAGGAGTTGGGTTTTACGCCTCGCGGCAGCCCGAACCTGGGTAAATTTCTTGTGTGATCTCTGTCGTGCTTCCGTGCGCTGGTCTGCTCTTTGTGCAACGCGACGTCCCCCTGCCAAACTAGCAAGGGCCCCCTGGCCCCATAGGTGGCTGCGGATATCCCGCGACATTTTTGGTGCGCCAGGTAGGGGGCTTGCTTGCGCGAACCTGAAAGCGTGCACAGCGCGTCATCGTCATCACCATCCTCGTCTTCAACGACGCCATCGACCATGGCACCCAAGAAGAAGTCTGGTGCTTCGGCCTTCCATCCACCTCGAAGGCTCCGTCGCCTGCAGCCTCTAATGCCGAGGGGGTGTGGAGGTGAGCGAGGACGTGAATGCTGCTGGGGACATGGTTGGAGCAGGTGGCACCATCACCACTTCCCCCGCAACCGCAAGGAGGAGATATCGGAGGAGAACAACATCAGTAGCGCCTTGATGGTCACGCTCCGCAAGGTGCGAGTGAGGGGGTCACTCTGTCCGCACCCCCTCCTCTCACCGACATGCACAACTGCGGCGATGGCGCTCGGTCTGGGGTAAACCATCACCCTCCGGCAACCCCCATCATTGGAGAGACCGCGGCGCATGCGCCTCCTCCTAGACGAGTCAACCAGACCACTGTGCTCTACGGAACCACCGACTCTCGAGCACTACCGCCGCGCAGCCCCGCTGCCCAGATGGTCGTCCCACAACATCATGGGCACGCCACCGCCGCCTCCACTGGCATCGTAAGGGCCAGGCGACGGTGTGGTCGACGTCATCAACATCTATGCCAAGCACAGCCATGGAGGCTATGGCGCGAGCTCAGCTGCTACTGAAGTTTCCGCTGGCAGCCGAGCAGATGGATGAATGGCGTGCCACCATCCAGAGCCTGCTCGGTTTCGCCGAAGCTGGGTGCTCACGACGAGCTGGCCCGCCATGACCTCCCCAAGCAACAGCAATTTCCCATACCGCTAGCCGAATAGAGGGGGCCGTCCCCATGGTGCAGTCCCCGCCATGGCAGTCGGTGTGGGCGCAGCAGAATCAAGACCCAAACAACGTCTTGATGGCCTCTTCTGACCCTCGAGCACATCCAGGCCAACATCGATCCCCAGAGGATAGGGGGCAGGGAGACGTGCGCGTCATCATAGATCGGCACCGTGACGACCTCCGCCAGACCGATGGGTGCAAAACCCTCAATGTCGACGATCCTACGCTCGGTGTTGGCGGGTGCGTACGTTTCGAGGTCGGCTGCCCTGCCTTCACACAAGAACTACGGCAAGTCTGTTGGCCTTCCATTCGCATGTTCAAGCCAGAGATACCTGAGAAGTACGGCGGGAGGCTGAACCCGGAAGAGTTCCTGAGCATCTACACCATCGCTATTCAGGCTGCCGGGGGAAGAGACGAGAAGGTGTTCGCCAAGTACTTCCCCTAGGCCCTCAAGTCCAACGTGAGATCCTGGCTGATGCACAAACCGGAAGACTCCATTTCATCATGGGTGGACCTGTGCCACGAGTTCGTTGGTGCCTTCACCGATGGCCACCAGGAGCCCGGCAGGCCTAGCGACCTGCAACTTCTTCAGCAGAAGGAAGGAGAAACTCTTCGTAAGTATTTACAAAGATTCAGTAAAGTTCACAGAAATATTCCAAATATCCATCCGGCAGTCGTTTTAGCGTCTTTCCAGTCCAATGTGCGCAACCGTCGCATCCATTCCAAGATGAACGTGCGGTTGCCCAAGACTGTGAAAGAGCTATACACACTGGTGGATAAGTGTGCTCGGATGGAGGAAGGAAGGAAATTGCCTAGAGAGGAGGATTGCACCAATGTTGATTCAGAGGAAGAGGATGAATCAACAAGTCAGAAAAAGGGCAAGAAGCGCAGTAAGAAGCCAAGACATAAAGCAGTGATGACTGTGGAAGGTTTGGGCACACCTAGTACCGGCAAGAAGGCCAAGGCTGAGGACCCGGTGAGGAAGAGGCCGCTTGCACTGCCTGCCGGGAGGCCGCTGCCGCCGAGAAAGCTGGGAAAGGCAATGGTCCATACTACAAGATCCATCGGACCAAGGGTCACGATCTTCATGAGTGTTACCAGGTTGAACTGCTTTTCAAGAGACAGAGGGCAGACTATAATAAGTGTGACGAGGAAAAAGGTCAGTATGCTGCTGGCGGTAAGGGCCGAGGCAGTGAAGCAAATCGCTCCAGCAAACCCTTTCGGAACCAAGGAAAACCCGCCAGGGGTCAAGAGAAGGAAATTAGTGATAATGTGAGTGATGGAGGGAATGAAGAGGAAACTTGCGAGCAGGAATTTTAGAAGGCCACTGACGCCCTATGCATTGATGGGGGTGCATCTTTGCATGCCTCTCACCGCCAGCTCAAGTGGTGGGTGCGAGAGATCAATGCCATGGAACCAGCGCCAAATCCCCGGAAGCCGCTCAAATGGTCCCGCACGCCCATCATCTTTGATGAAGAGGATCACCCTAGCCGCACCACTACGATAGGGTGCTTGCCATTCTTCGTCTCCCCAACAATTCGCAACCTCAAGGTCACAAAGATGTTAGTGGATGGCGGGGCCAGGTTGAATCTGATACCCCCCGTAGTCATGAACAAGCTTCAGATAGGAGAAGAAGAGCTAGAGGATACCGCACATTTCAAGGAGTTAATCCCAGCAGGAGCCATCCTGAAGGGACGATTACGTTGCCGGTGACGTTTGGGGGAGAACTGAACTATCAGACTGAGAAGATTGTGTTTGATGTGGTTGATCTCCCTCTGTCGTACAATGGGATTCTTGGATGCCCGGCTTTGGCTATGTTCATGGCATCATCCCACTATGCTTACAACACCTTGAAGATGCTTGAGCCACTGGGAGTCATCACTATCCCATCAGATGAGAAAGATGCAATTATCTGTGTGGACAAAATGTACCGGGATGTAGTCGCGGCAGAGGCAGCGGCAGTAGCAGCTCCCGCCAAGGAAAGCAAAGGAAAGAAGAAGGATTGTAGGAGAGGCTAATATGAATGTGATCAGCAGATCAATTGTTGGTAAAATGGTTTAAGTTGATGAATTGGCCCTCCTCGTAAAGGATTAGCAATGCTTGCCCCCCTAGCTCATTTATTTTTCATGGCTTCGCCACTGTGCACAACAGCGCACCCCTCGCCCCCTCTCTTTAAATATCAATCTCGTAATTGTGCTCTCCTTCATAGTCTCCCTCCACTTGGCCCCTCGCACCATCATCTAGCCCCCCATCGGATTTTTCCACATGTACAATCTAGCAGACTCCATGGTTGAACTTAAGCATAATGCACAAACCTCAAAACACAAGTGCTTCTCGTTTGTTCTAGAATCTTCCTTATCATAACTACCCAAACTTTTTTTTGTAGTTGAATTGCCATTATTTGTTTTTACTTTATGCTTTACAACGCACAATTCCATGAATCATAAAATAGATTAAGGGCTTCTTTGATTCAAAGGATTCTCAAAAGATTTTTGGAGAATTATAATCCTTAGGAATTTTTCCTATCTTGATTGTTTGATTCGTAGGATTTTAAACCATAGGAATTTTTTCATAGGATCATTTGCACTAGATTTCATAGGAAACTTTCCATCCACTCAAACCTGTTTGAAAGAATCCTACGTTTTTTCTATGCACAATCTAACACTCGTACAATCCTGTAGGATTCAAGACAACATTCCACTCTAATCCAATGTTTTCCCTAGTCCCGCGTTTTGGAAATCCTATGAATCAAAGAGGCCCTAACCATTTTATAAAAACTAATTGATTTTGAATGATATGAACTATAACAATTAAACAAACGTCTACATCATGCATATATGACTCAAAGCTTACATGCTATAGTGTGGTATTTATTCATATTTTGGTTGCCAAATTTGATTTGTGCAATGCACGTGTACCTTACTAGTACTTCCAGTTTGTGCAAAACACGTAAATTAGAATTCCAATGGCACGCTACACAATGTCTCTCTTTAATTCATGAAACCATGTCGCACATGTGGAGGCATTGTCGCGACCTCCTTGTGTGGATTGATCATAGTGACGTGCTGCTGGTTCCAGAAGAATGTACTCATCCTCTCTCAGGCACATTGGCAGTACATCCATGAAGTAAAGATGTGCATGCATGCACACATGGGTACATGGTGGGACACATTTTTGTTCATTGATGGTCAATTAATACAGCGCATGCAAATTGAGTGGACATGAGGGAGGAAGTAGTTGAGCAATTCATTACTACTCCACTGCATGCATGCGAGTAGTTAAATCATGGGTTGCTACTTCCATTGGTCTCCTTTGTATTTTGTGCCAATTCTTGACCATAATTTTAAGTAAGATAATATTTATGCATGTCATAAAAAGTGGGATAAAAAAGGGGGGCCAATAAACCAGGACGCAGGCAGCATGATCAATTTTTGCCAGGGCTACTGTTGGTGGCGTTTGTATTTAAATATGGATGGAGTGGAGTAGTACTATCTTTATATTAGCCTCGTAGGGCTCTCCCAGTGCCTAGGCTTGCCTCCCTGCCTCGCCCACCGGATCCCGCCATGGAGGATTCCGCCATGGATAATCCCTTAGATCCCAGGATCCCGCAGGCTGCCCTCTCGCTGTGGCCCGCAGCACTACCACCTTTGAGCGAAACCCACATGTGTTTTAGAGGGGATCCATTGCTCTGGAATCACAAATCGGTGGCGCCGAAGGACATGCCAGTGATGTGTTTCACGTGGTGGGCAGCAAGGGCAAATCAGATCGAGGAAGCGTCACATAGATTGGAGAGAAGTTCGAAGGAGCTGCGCCTGGCGAAGCACAAGGCGGAGGCGCAAGTCAATCTCAGGGGAGAGATGCTGAGGGATGTCAGGATCTGGCAGCGTCGCATTGATTTCGAGTCAACTGCGGAGGAAAGAACGTGCATGCCTGCGGAATGTCATGAGCAGTAGGTGCAACTGTTCAAATGGGTAGTAGGAGAAGCCAAATCGCAGGACCAGCTGCGGCGGCGCCGCTGGGCATGCATCGTAGGCGAGGTGAGCTGCCCTCCTTCCCCGCCGGTGATGAAGTGATCTACTCGGTTGCTGCTGTAGTGAACTTGCGGCGCCATGGCGGTTTGCAACCATGACAATCACTCCATCTATATGTATTGTATTCCTGTGAAAATACTTGGTCGTTTGGAAAAAGATGTTAATTGATTTATCACTAGTTTTTGAATGCTTGGTCGTGACTGTCGGCGTTCTGGGAACGGGGGTACCCAGACTTGCCTACCTGCGGCCTGCGGCGTGGCTCAAGGGGTGGCCCAGTACGGCCCATCTTCATCAACACAAGCTCAAGACCCTCGCGAGGGGCGAAGCCTCGCGGGGCGGACGACAGGAAGCTTCCTCGGGCATGACCTCATCAGGCTGGCTCGCGAGGAGGCGGAGAGATCAAGGCGGGGTACCTCACGAGGTGCCCGTGACGCAAGCCATGACGACCAAAGCTAGGCGGGTGCCAAGCGGGCGCCGGCCTGTGCAGAGTCCTTGTTTCCTCTTTGGTGCAAAGGGATCAAGCGCAGGCAAGAGTATCAAGCAAAGGCAACCATTTCGGTGCAACAAGACCAAGACCAGCAGAACGGCAGGATGGAGGTCATCGTGGAGCCCAAGCCGGCGTCACCGCCAGAGTCTTTGGCAGGCGAGGACCGACTTTAGTCAGGATAAGTGTACTAGATGTTCCCCTTCAAAATGGCCAATTGTTGGCGCCCTTCCCGCTCAATATTTGGGAAGAGGCCCAGGGCCTCGCTCTATAAATAGGACTAGCCACTCTCAAGGCAGGGGATCGAGCAATTGAACCCTAGCCAGAACCACCAACCCAAGAACACCCCTCGCGAGGCAGTTCTTCCTTGTATTGTTCATCATCAGCCCCTGAGGCAATCCACCACGCAACAAACTAGAGTAGGGTATTACACCACAATGGTGGCCCGAACTAGTATAAACCTTGTGTCCCCTGTGTTGTTCTTTGTGTAGTTTAGATCCTTGCGAGGTGACGAGACATAGGTAGGTAGGAGCTGCGATCTCCACGTGCACCCCAGAGTTTGAACCTAGAGGGTCTGCCAGAACCCGAAATCCAACATTTGGCGCGCCAGGTAGGGGTGCGCCGGAGCTTTCCCTTCCACCGACCCACTCTCCGCCAACATCCTGACTCGCCCTCATGATGGGCAACGCGCCGCGCGCTCCGGTCACCAGCGCCAACACAGGGGCCAGGGGGCTCCGAGCCTTGGCCCCCGCCCTGTGGCAGGTGCGGTGGGTGAACAAGTTCAAGCCGGAGATGCCACCGCACTACAACAGCACGACCGATCCGCTGGCCTTCCTGCTGGCGTACGAGGAGGCCGTCCTCGAGGCTGGGGGCAACGGCAGGGTCATGGCTAACTGGTTTCCCATGGCGCTTGTCGGCTTCCCGCGCATGTGGCTGCTCCACATGCCCGCGGCCTCTGTGGCCTCTTGGGAGGAGCTGCATGGCCTTTTCCTCGCCCAGTACGCTGCACCGGCGCCCCCGGTCGTCGCTACTCTCCTGGGTGGTTCGCAGGCTCCACCTTCAGGCCGCCACATCAAGCCATTCGTCCGCCATATCAGCACCATTTCCGCGCAGCGTGGGGCCCCTCTGGGTTGGGCGGTGCCTGAAGTCGATCTGGCCTTCAGCTCGCATGATCACCCCTCCACTTAGCCTGCTCGGGAGCGCTCCCGATGTTGTGCGCCCCCACCTTCTGCCAGGTGGCCGTCACCAGGACCCTCATCGACGGCGGAGCTGGCCTCAGCGTGCTCTCGGTTGAAGCCTTCAGCCTCCTCCACGTACCGCCAGAGCGGCTTCAACCCAGCAGGCCCTTCTTGGGCGTCGGAGGCGGTTCCACCGGCTCCCGGGGCGGATCCGTCTTCCGGTAACCTTCGGCACCTACGACAACTTCTGCACGGAGCTAATCGACTTCGACATCGCCCCCATCAGCCTCCCATACAACACCATCCTCGGCTATCCGGCGCTAGCCCGATTCATGGCCGCAACTCACCCGGCGTACAACCTCATGAAGATGCCCGGGAGCAGCGGCGTCCTCACCATACCCAGAGACACCGGGGATGCATTGTGAGCGCTCAGGCTCGTTTTCAAGACTGCAGCGGTGGTGCAGCCCGTCGGCTCAGACGCCCCTGAGCCCAAGAGAGCTGCACCGGCTAAGAAGAAGCAGCTATTCACCCAAGACAAGGCAGAAACCAAGCAGATATTGGTCAACGAGGACAGATCCACTAATACCACCTTCACCATAGGCGCCAACCTTGAGCCCGAGCAGGAGGAGGCCTTGGTAAAGTTCCTAAGTGCGAACAAGAAGGTGTTCACGTGGGAACCTGATCAGCTAGCAGGGGTTCCAAGGGGCATAATCAAGCATCACCTCAACGTATGCCCCAACGTGCGCCCCGTGAAGCAGAAAGCGAGACGGCAGTCCACTGAGAAGCAGGCTTTCATCGTCCAAGAGACCCGCAAGCTGGAGGCGGCAGGGGTCATTCACGAGGTCCGCTACCCAGATTGGCTGGTTAACCCGATTGTCGTGCCAAAGAAGGGGGGAAAGGAACGCATGTGCGTCGACTTCACCAACCTCAACAAGGCCTGCCCACAGGATCCATTCCCGCTCCCTTGTATTGACCAGATCGTCGATTCCACCGCCGAGTGTGACCTGTTATGCTTCTTGGATGCCTTTTCTGGTTATCACCAGATCAAGATGGTGGTAGAAGACATGGAGAAAACGGCTTTCCTAACCCCGTGTGGGGTGTATTGCTACACATGCAAGACCTTCGGACTGCGCAACGCAGGTGTGGCCTTTCAGCGGCTGATGCACATCGCCTTGGGTCGGCAGCTTGGGAGGAATGGCGAGGCTTACATTGATGACATTGTGGTGAAGTCTCGGGAGGCAAAAACCCTGATACAGGACATGGAGGAGACCTCCGCGAGCCTCAACGAATTGGACCTGCGGCTTAACCTAGAGAAGTGTGTGTGTGGAGTCCCCTCGGGCAAGTTGCTGGGCTTCCTCGTGTCCCACCGGGGCATCGAGGCCAACCCAAAAAAGGTTAAAGCAGTCGAGGACTTGAGCCTGCCGAAGACCCTCAGGGAGATGCAGAAGCTCACTGGGTGCGTGATCGCGCTAGGACGCTTCATCTCCAAGTTGGGGGAACGAGCGCTGCCCTTCTTCAAGCTGATGAAGAAAAAGGGCCCCTTTGAATGGACTGAAGAGGCCGACAAAGCGTTCCAGGATCTCAAAAGGTACTTAACCAGCCCTCCGGTAATGGTGGCTCCGCGCCCTCAGGAGCCCCTGGTGCTCTACCTTGCGGCCACCCTCTACTCTGCCAGTGCAGCCTTGGTGGCGGTTAGGGAGGAGCGTAGGACCAAAGCCGCGGCCACCGCCCAGGTCGAAGCGAACCAGGACCAAGAGAGCCTCGCAGAGACCACGACCACAACCGAGAAGGATCAGTCGCCACAGGGAAGCACGCTCAGAACAGAAGAAGCCCCTCCCCCGAGCGACCAGCCGCTGGGGGCTCCATTGCCTCAGGAGGCGCCCCGGCCTCCGGGGGACGCTAGCGGCACCAGCACACCCAACCTCGTCGAACATCCTGTGTACTTCGTCAGCACAATGCTACGGGACGCGAGGGTGTGGTACACCATGCCCCAGAAACTCCTCCTCGCGCTATTGGTAGCCTCGCGCAAGCTGCGGCATTATTTTCAGGGCCATCCCATCAAGGTCGTTTCAGCGTACCCGCTGGAAAGGGTGCTCAGGAGCCCCAACTCGGCTGGGAGAGTCGCTGAGTGGAACATTGAGATGCAAGCATTTCAACTGGAATTCAGCACAACCAGAGTCATCAAGGGGGCCGTGCTTGCGGACTTTGTGGCGGAATGGGCAGAGGCGCCAGGCCTCAAGGCTGGTGAGGATCGATCCCTCTCCCCCGGAAGTGAGGCACCGGACGGTTGGGTCATGTACTTCGATGGGGCGTTCTCCCGACATGGCGCGGGGGCTGGCGCAGTGCTCATATCCCCCACTCAAGACAAGCTTTACTACGCCGTGCAACTCTGTTTCCAGCACGTAGAAAAGGTCTCCAACAACATAGCAAAATACGAAGGCCTGATAGCAGGCCTGAAAGCTGCAATCGCCCTGGGGGTGAAGCGCCTCACCATCAAGGGTGATTCACAGCTCCTCGTCAACTTCTCCAACAAAGTGTACGAGCCAAAGGACGAGCACATGGAAGCCTACCTCGCGGAGGTCCGCAGGATGGAGAAGCAGCTCTGGGACTGGAGTTGCAGCATGTACCTCGCGGCACCAACCAAGAGGCGATGACGTCGCCAAAAGGGCATCTAGGCGACTACCTCATGAATCTGGCGTCTTCGAGGAGCGGCTCTTAAAGCCCTCAGCGGCGCCATCGCTGTCAAGCATGGTATAGCCTCGGGAGGAGCTCCCCCAGCCACCTGCCTCGGGAGCCCCGGTCTGCGGCCCGGCCTCAGGAGCGCGCCTGCTCCTGGCACTGGAGCCTCATGAAGGATGCTGGATCACAGAGCTCAGGAGCTACCTGACGCATGTGACCCTGCCTGAAAAGGAGGAGGAAGCAGAGCATGTGGCGCGGCAGGCCACGGCATACTACATCAAGGATGGAGAGCTCTACCGGAGACGACCAAATGATGTGTCCCTACATTGCATTTCTAGGGAGCAAGGGAAGGAGCTGCTGGCAGACATACACGATGGAGACTGTGGGCATCACTCGTCGTCACGGACCCTCGTTGGCAAGGCGTTCCGCAGCGGGTTCTATTGGCCCACGGCACTAAGTGACGCCGTGGAACTGGTGAAAGCTTGCGAGGCCTGCCAATTCCATGCCAAGCAGATCCATCAGCCGGTAGGAGGCCTGCAAACTATACCCCTCTCATGGCCATTCGAAGTCTGGGGGCTGGATATCCTGGGCCCGTTCCCTTGGGCGCCAGGAGGCCATCGCTACCTCTATGTCGCCATAAACAAATTCACCAAGTCGAAGTTGTCCGCACCATCCCCGCAGGTTCCGCGGTCAAGATCATCAAGGGCATCGTGAGCCGGTTCGGGGTGCCGAGCCGCATCATCACCGACAATGGTTCGCAGTTCACCAGTAACCTCTTCAAAACATACTGTGCTAACCTTGGAACGCAGATATGCTATGCTTCGGTTGCACACCCGCGGAGCAACGGTCAGGCCGAGCGAGCCAACGCAGAGGTCCTGAGGGGCCTCAAAACCAGGACCTTCAAGAAGAAGCTGGAAGCCTGCGGCAGGGGCTGGTACGATGAGCTTCAGTCTGTGCTGTGGTCCATCCGCACGACCGCGACCAAGCCGACCGGCGAGACCCTGTTCTTCCTGGTTTATGGAACTGAAGCCGTTCACCCTCATGAGGTCAGACGTCATTCCGCATGGGTCCTGGTGGTCGACGAGGCGCAGCAGGACGCCATGCGGGGCACGGATCTCATGCTGGGGGAGGAGCATCGTCGAGAGGCCGCGCTACGAGCAGCAAGGTACCAACAGGCACTGCGACGATACCACTACCGCAACATCCGCCCCAGGACTCTTGAGGTAGGGGACCTCGTGCTCAGGCGGGTTCTCTCCAGGGAGGGACTGCATAAGCTCTCTCCCATGTGGGAGGGCCCTTTCAAGGTTGTTCATGTTTCCAGGCCCGGCTCCACGCGCTTGGAGACCCACGAGGGGGTGCCCGTCCAGAACGCATGGAACATTCAACATCTCCGAAGGTTTTACCCCTAAAAAAGGCCCAGTGCCTATGAAGAAGGCGATTGCCTGTGAAGTTGTTGCGTTTGGAAAAGGCCCGGTGCCTATGAAGAAGGCGAATGCCTGTGAAGTTGTTGCGTTTGGAAAAGGCCCGGTGCCTGTGAACAAGGCGAATGCCTGTGAAGTTGTCGTATTTTGTAAAAGGCCCAGTGCCTGTGAAGAAGGCAAACGCCTATGAAGCTCGCCGCCCGTGACACTCTCACGTAATAATGAGTGGGGCTGTACACGCCCCAGAGTCTCCGGAGCGCCGCCCTCTGGCCTCGGGGGCTCCCGCCCACGCCCAGTCGTAGCACTTAGCTCCGCGCTGGTGAGAAGACGCTGAAGACTAGATTAGGTGTCGGACATGGCTTCTTTCATTTGCTTTCTGTAGTTGGCTTGTTCGTTTCTATTTGAAGATTTATTGAAGTTGTTACCGTTTTGAGCTCGCGACCCTTCGTCCGTTTCACTTATTCGATTCGTTTTCTTTCGCATAAAGTCTCACGAGGGAGGAACTTGGGTACGCTCGCGAGTGTTTTCTGCCCCGGTGGTTTGGAGCTCCCCTATCCGAGCCCGCTACGGGAGCGCCCCTCCCAGTCCGTGCCCCGCGGGCATCACGACGAGATCATACAATTCGGGTTGGTTGTCCCTGCTACCAGGGCCGGAGGCTGCCCCAACTGACTAACCCCTGCAGGACACAAGGCGCACGACGATGCCCTCACCTCGGGAGACGAGGACCACCACAAGCTTTCCCCCCAAGTTAAGTGATTTCCATGCATAAACACGAGGACGAAAACAGAGCGCTGAAACAGTAGAAACAGCGCGCCAACTAAACAACAATGCTTCGATACGCCCCCTCGGGGCACCAGAATACATTCTCTTTTGCGCAGGAAAGAAGGAAAAGCAAAATGGGCACGACTCGCCCGGCACCAACTCTCGGCAGGAACTCATGCTGCCTCCGGAGCTCCGCTGGATTGTGCCTCCTGCTTCACCGAGACGCGTTGCCGGGCTGACCCGACGCCCTCTCCCAGGCGAGCGCGACGACAAGGGGGCTGGTCGCGACCACCACTGGAGGAGTTGTCGTCCAATGGGGAGTCACCAAAGCTTGGTGAGCCTCGGGCGCCGCTGCCCGCGCGCCTCACACCGCCTTCAGCCCGACCGACGCCGGGGCTGGGTGCCCGACCGTGGTCATCGTCTTCGGGGCAGCGGCGCAATGACCGTCTTGCCTGAACACCCTCACGTAGAGGGTGGCATCACCGTCGAACTTAAAGTGCAGAGTGCACCGTCGGCTCAAGCCGCGCGCGTGGGCAAACGTTCGCCAGCCACGGGTCAGAGCCGCATCCCCGGCGGTGGAGACCTCCAGAGTAGCTCAGAAGGCCCGGCTGCAGCAACCATCAGCCTGAAGCCAAAGGCCGCCCGGGGCGCCAGCCGGAAGTTCTCCTACAAAGAAGCGGGGGAGCGAAAGCCAGGTGCCGGTCGGGTCCGCCGACCACATGACGAACTCCGGCAGCACCTCCACCGAGCGAGAGCGTGGCCTTGGGGGTCGCACAACCCCGGTTTACCTCTCGTGGGCAGCCGAGCGCTCACCGCCCTGCGGAGGAGGGCTTCCACGGCCACCGAAGGTCGCAGCAGGGGCCCTAGGGTGCTTGCCAGGGCGGCCCCTTCCGCGCTTGGCCGGCGGAGAGCCTGGTCCTTCCCGGCGAGCCTTACCTTTCTCCGCGGCCGAGAATCTCTTCGGTGAGGCCATGGGATGGTGAGAGACCAAGAAGGAGACGGAGAGCAGAAGGAGAGGATGGACTAGAAAGGCTCTCGCCATTCCGTACATATAGTCGGAGTAGGCCAACCGTCGGCCTCCACGATCACAGGTAATCATGACCCGCTTTGCATGCAGAGACTTGATAATTCGTGCAATTGCCGAGGCGTCATGGGGAAGCGGGGACGCCCACGTCCAATCAACCACCACATGGCGCCCAAGGCCACAGGCTGTTGGGGCCCGCGGTGCTTTGCACTTGCCCTTCGCTTCTCTGTAAGCCAAGTCCATGCGTGCCTTGGGCCCGGGGGCTACTGTCGGCATTCTGGGAATGCGGGTACCTAGACTTGCCTGCCTGCGGCCTGCGGTGTGGCTCAAGGGGTGGCCCAGTACGGCCCATCTTCATCAACACAAGCTCAAGACCATCGTGAGGGGCCAAGCCTCACGGGGCGGATGACAGGAAGCTTCCTTAGGCATGGCCTCATCAGGCTGGCTTGCAAGGAGGCGGAGAGATCAAGGCGAGGTACCTCACGAGGTGCCCGTGACGCAATCCATGACAACCAAAGCCAGGCGGGCGCCAGGCGGGGGCCGGCCTGCGCAGAGTGCTTGTTTCCTCTTTGGTGCAAAGGGAGCAAGCGCAGGCAAGAGTATCAAGCAAAGGAAACCATTTCGGTGCAACAAACCAAGACCAGCAGAACAGCGGGATGGAGGTCATGGAGCCCAAGCTGGCGTCACCGCCAGAGTCTTTGGCAGGCGAGGACCGACTTTAGTCAGGATAAGTGTACTAGATGTTCCCCTTCAAAATGGCCAATTGTTGGCGCCCTTCCCGCTCAATATTTGGGAAGAGGCCCAGGGCCTCGCTCTATAAATAGGACTAGCCACTCTCAAGGCAGGGGATCGAGCAGTTGAACCCTAGCCAGAACCACCAACCCAAGAACACCCCTCGCGAGGCAGTTCTTCCTTGTATTGTTCATCATCAGCCCTTGAGGCAATCCACCACGCCACAAACTAGAGTAGGGTATTACACCACAATGGTGGCCCGAACTAGTATAAACCTCGTGTCCGCTGTGTTGTTCTTTGTGTAGTTTAGATCCTTGCGAGGCGACGAGACATAGGTAGGTAGGAGGTGCAATCTCCGCGTGCACCCCAGAGTTCGAACCTAGAGGGTCTGCTGGAAACCAAAATCCGATAGTGACAATCACCCGAAGCCACAACCAGAAGTCTCAATCACGAAATAGTTACGGTCAATCGCACCAATAGATGGTCGGTCGGACCCGCGACACGCATCGGCTTGGTCTGACATACGACCAGTTACATCACTGACTTGTGCGACTGTATTTGAGCGGTAGTACTTGAAATTTGTGTTCCAGGAAACTCATTGGGAGCCATTTTGGGCCTCGAAACTAAAACCATCAATTAATCTTTGGCTTGTTCCCATCACATTCCAAAGTGTATAGTATAATTAAGTCCAAACCTGCTCACACCTAGTAGTACGTATCAAACCTGAATGCGTTCCCACTATGAACGTTTTAGTACTAGTGCTAGTACTAGGTTATAAAAAGGGGAACTAGTACCTAGCTAAAAATCACTCTACCTCTTCCTCCTCATAAGTCTTTCTTGTTCATCCGTCCTTGCCATGGCCGGTGTGCAGAGCTCTACGTGGAGAACTACTAGTAACAAGGAAGCAGCAACCAAGGCCGCAGAAAAAAAGAGAGGGCTCACCGCCTGGCAGAGACAGGCGAGGGCTCCCAGGAGCACCCTAGCCGCAGAGGCGAGTGCTCCCAAGAGCGCCCTAGCCGCGGAGGCAAACATGCCGAGCTGGCGGCACTAGAGTCGTTATCCCTCGACGACATGCCCAATCAGCTCAATAAGCAGGAGGAGTTCATCGACGGCTTGGTGGAGCTGCTAAAGGAGAGCCTCGATGACATGCCCGCTAAGCTCAATGAGCAGGGGGAGTTGACCGACGGCTTGGTTATCCTGCTAAAGAAGATCATTGCGTCAGATAATAAGGCGACCGGCAAAATCCTGCAACTTCAGGAGGACAAGGTGAAGCTCTGCCACGAGCTCGACCTGCTGAAGGAGGAGAACACCGACTGGAAGAAGCTGCATGAGAAGAGTAGTTCCTCGATGAAGTTGTTGCAGGCCCTCGTCATGGAACGGAAGGAGGAGTTGGCGAAGCTCCGCATCGTGCACCCGACTGCTAGAGTTCCAATCATAAGTGCATATGATCCAAGTAGAGAAAGTATGTTAGCTTATGCCTCTCCCTCATATGAAATTGCAATAGTGATCGCCGGTCTTGTTAACAATTGCCTAGGACAATTCCGCACACCGATCCACCATTATTCCAGACTTGCTATTTATATTATTTAGTAATATATTCTAACTTTATGATAACATCACCTACTTTTATGTTTTAGCTCTCCGATATCATACAAAGTTATCTTCTTCATACCACAACACAGTTTTATTTCCGGTTTCTAGTTGGAAGCAAACGTTCGGTGCACGTAGAGTCGTATCAGTGGCAGATAGGGCTTGAGAGAATATTGATCTTACCTTTAGCTCCTTGTGGGTTCGACACTCCATACTTTTCACTTCCACCTTTGGGAATTGCTATGATGATTCCCTGCACTTGGGGATTATCAGCTGCCAGCAGCCCGTATCCTAGTCGCGCCTACCACGGCCGTCGCCTCACTCGCGCGGTTATGCCCTTGGAGATTTCACACGGTGTGTTAGCCTATCTGATGTTGGCATGTCATACATAGTCATCACTTAGTCACTCATACAACAAGGTTAGCTATAAGATTGGCTATAAGAGTATTTTTTACTTTTCTCTATCTCTTTCTTCGTAGTATTTATTGCATTTTCCAAGGAGTGACCTTTTCCAATGTAATGGCGCTTAGATGAGGTGCTAAGGGCATTAAATGGCTTAGCAACTCAAGTCCCGAATGCATAGGTGCTTAGTTTTTTGTTGCTAAGCTTGCTTCGTTTAATTAGCTATAGACTCAAAATTGTCTTTTCACCTAGGTACACGCGCTTAGAACCGTTTCTTCCTGGGGTCACCAAACTAGTCTCTCTCTTCTTAATTAACTTGCCACATCAGACTTTATGCCTATGTGGCAGGCTTAGAACATGTACGAGCAAGTACAATAGTGGGCTACAAGCCCGCTTACATGGCATTTTTGCATATGTGGAGGAGAGAGGCAAGGAAAAAGTAGAGGAGTGGGCTCTCATGCAAGAGCCAGCCTCTACACATGCTCCTAGACAAAATCATTTAATACAAGGAGGGAGATAGAGAGAAAGTGAGAAAAACCTTATAGACAACCATATAGACAACCCTATTGGATGACTAATAAATAATACTAGTAACATTTGATGACATGGCATGTTTATATACTCATGCAGCACCAGCAGCTGGCTATACTAACCATGCTCTACATGGTGGAGCATTGGGAGAGGCACCTGTATACCATGAAGTTGGTCAGGAATCGGGAGACTCACGCTGTTCGTAGCGCCGCAGTTAAAATGATAATGGCAAGTCAAATCAGGGGGCCCCACCTGTCCAGCAGTAACTCACGGTCAAATCACACAGCCCTACGTTTGCAGTATCCTACTCCCTCATCTTCTCGCATCTGTATTGAACCGACTAGGTGCAACTGCCCCGCCTATCGCGCGGGAAAAGCCTCGGCCTCGACTTTTAAATAGTACTCCCTCTGTTCCCAAATATAAGTCTTTTTAGAGATTCCAACAAGTGACTACATACGAAGCAAAGTGAGTGAATCTACACTCTAAATTATGTCTATATACATCCATATGTTGTAGTCCATTTTAAATGTCTAAAAAGACTTATATTTAGGAACGGAGGGAGTATAATTTTGTATCGATGGATTGCACCATGGAGTAAAGCCTCAAGAAAACGGCAGTACACATGTACCGAGTACAGATCACGCCCGTCGTGTTTGCGTCACACCCCAGACGGTTGGTCGGTCTAGCTCGCCGCTCTCCGAATGGAACGCGCGTCATATTGCGTTTGCACACATATGTGGGACCGCAATTGAGAACCGACCATAGGCACACTCCCTGGCCCCGCAAGTCGGTTGAGTTAATAGAAGAGAGAGATGAGTGATAGTACTGGAGCAATGTTGTATAGACGTCGGTGCCTGGACGATCCCTGCATGACATGGAAGATCAGTTCATCCATGCATGTGACCAGACTCCAGCAGAAACGGCTGGATTGGCTATCGTCTACATATCATGCAGGCTGTGTTGTACAGGGCTATGGTTCTGAGGAGAAATCTAAAAAAAGGTTTCTTGTCATCTCGCAATATTAGGTGTCATGTGCTTCGGATCACTGCGAGGGTTAAATAGCGACAACGGAGTTCCTCCAACGTGCTGGTCATTGGGGGCACATGCATGAAGACTACTCAGCTGCCATCTGGGTCAAGTCGGCTATGTTAATTATGACATCTATCGATGGACCCCTTTTCTATGAGTTTATCTTTAGTTGAGCTTTGATCCTCGTCTAGTTTGTCCGTCAGGATTCATGTTGTCTCCTTGGGGCAGTGAGGTTATGTTTTCTTGTCATGTGACATTTTTTCGTGTTATATGTTAATCCAGTGCTTTAGATCAAAATGACGACAACTACACCTCCGGGGCACGTGCATGAAGACTTCTCGACAGTCATTGACGAGATCAAGTCGGCTCCGGTAGACAAAAGAAAACTACTCCACTATATAGGCAGGAGGCTCCGCGCTTGCTTGCTAGTATTGCTCTCTTCACACGGTCTCGTCCTCTCCAGATCTAAACACGATAGCGGTGGACACACTCTCTCTCTGCTCACCGCTGGTCACAACTCCAGCCGGATCTTCTCCACCGGGGAAGGTGAGAAGGTGCAACGTTCACACGGTCGTCCTCGGCGATGGCTCTTACCCACTGCCTGCGTGTCCCGATCAGGGTGCCTTGCCGTTCTCTCCCACGCACCGCCAGCTAGGGAGGGCCTCCGACTACTTCTTCCTCGTTGTCGTAGTGTGGGAAGATTCGGCCTCCCGCCGCCCACCTAGCGACATCCTGGCGACCCTCAAGTATAACTTCCTTCGAAACTGGCCTTGCTCTACATCCCCAGCTCCTGACATCGCTGCATTTGTATCTTTTACTAT
Source organism: Triticum aestivum (assembly GCF_018294505.1). Taxonomy (NCBI): domain Eukaryota; kingdom Viridiplantae; phylum Streptophyta; class Magnoliopsida; order Poales; family Poaceae; genus Triticum; species Triticum aestivum. Next base: position 624,019,631 of record NC_057801.1, read on the forward strand.
TTCTAAGGCCCCCTCGTTGCCAAGACTCCAAGACACAGCCCCGGCCTCCTGTACCCATGCTGCACTTTGATGCCCGCTATCGTCATGCATCTTCACTTGCTGTTACTGTTGACGCCAAGTCAAATGACCGCCAAGCAGAGAATAGCTCCAAGTACCACGACCTCTTTGGGAGACCCGTGAACATCAAGTTCCTCTGCCACAAACAGTTATAGTGTTGTGGATCCGGCAAGTACCCTCTCCGATCGCCAAGACCAAGTACACAAAGTGTCCCCAAGTACCACGACGACCATTGCTTGCCGAGTTCGTCTACCACCGAAATGTACCATCTACCGTCGCCCGAAGACCCGTGTACCACTACCGACGCCGTGTACGACTACTTCCCACGACGACCCGTGAACGTCTACTTCCACTACCGTCGTGAGAACGACTACTTCCACTACGACCCGTGAATGACTACTTCCTTTGACGAACCCGAACTGCTCCGAAATGCACGCTTCAAAGGTATAATCCCAAGATAACGTCCGCCCGTGAACGAATGCATGTGTTGTATGAGATGCACCCTATGTTTGGACCGTGTCCGAATTGTTCCTTGCACGTTCCTCGTTTGCCATGCCGCCGTCCCGTGGGAACCCGGAATCCGGGAGCACCCCACCATCCTTGCATGACACGCTCACGCCCACTTCTTTTGCACCGGTATCTCCCTGAGCTATCGGTAACGATATGTTGCCGTGGCACCATTTTCTTTATCATTGCCGTGGCACCCTTTTGTCCCGCCATGGTGACCAAATGCTCCCTATCATTTTAGATGTCAACCTTTTCATAAAAATTGCATAAACCTTGATTATGTCATCCGCATCATGATAACAACTTTTAAATGCTTAAAATTGTGTTTGCGTTAAAGTGCTAAATAACATGTGGGGATTTACCGGAATTGTTGTTTGTTGTTCCGGCCTCATTAAAACTTGCCTAAAATAGTTAGTTTAATTATGCTTCACCTCTTGCCATGTTTAACAATATTTAATATTGTTTGGTAGCTTAAACAAGAGAGAACTAAATGATTGTTTGTGGTGTTTCGTCAATAAGCAACTCGTTGCATATTGAGCTCCACTTAATTTGTAGTATTGTTTGTTGCATATTGCCATGTCATGCCTCATTAAACCGGACATGCATCATACTTGTTTGTGCATCAGGACATGTTTATGTGATGGTTGTTTACCATGTTGTTTGCATCTTTCTGGTTTGCTTCTCTCGTTAGCTTCGGTTTCGTCCCCGAGTTGTGAGGATTCGTTCGACTACGTCTGTTTGTCTTCTTCATGGACTCGTTCTTCTTCCTTGCGGGATTTTAGGCAAGATGACCATTACGCTCGATATCACTTCTATCTTTGCTTGCTAGTTGCTTCGTTCTATCGCTATGTTGCGCTACCTATTACTTGTTTACCATGCCTCCCATATTGCCATGTCAGCCTCTAACCTTTTCACCCTTCCTAGAAAACCGTTGTTTGGCTATGTTACCGCTTTGCTCAGCACCTCTTATAGCGTTGTTAGTTGCAAGTGAAGTTGAAGATTCCTCCATGATGGACAGGATTATGTTGGGATATCACAATATCTCTTAATTAATTAATGCATCTATATACTTGGTAAAGGGTGGAAGACTCGGCCTTATGCCAGGTGTTTTGTTCCACTCTTGCCGCTCTAGTTTCCGTCATACCGGTGTTATGTTCCTTGATTTTGCGTTCCTTACGCGGTTGGGTGACTTATGGGACCCCCTTGACAGTTCGCTTTGAATAAAACTCCTCCAGCAAGGCCCAACATTGGTTTTAACATTTGCCACCTAAGCCTTTTTCCCTTGGGTTCTGCAGACTCAAGGGTCATCTTTATTTACCCCCCTGGGCCAGTGCTCCTCCGAGTGTTGGTCCAAACTAGAGCACCGTGCGGGACCATTTCCTTGGCAACTTGGATTACGTCGGTACCTGTATGCTTAGCTTATCCGGTGTGCCCTGAGAACGAGATATGTGCAGCTCCTATCGGGATTTGTCGGCACAGCGGGTGGTCTTGCTGGTCTTGTTTTACCATTGTCAAAATGTCTTGTAAACCGGGATTCCAAGTCTGATCGGGTCTTCCTGGCAGAAGGAATATCCTTCGTTGACCGTGAGAGCTTGTGATGGGCTAAGTTGGGACAGCCCTGCAGGGTATAAACTTTCGAAAGCCGTGCCCGCGGTTATGCGGCAGATGGGAATTTGTTAATGTCCGGTTGTAGAGAACTTGACACTTGACTTAATTAAAACGCATCAACCGCGTGTGTAGCCGTGATGGTCTCTCTTCGGCGGAGTCTGGGAAGTGAACACGGTTTTGGGTTATGTTTGACGTAAGTAGGAGTTCAGGATCACTTCTTGATCATTGCTAGCTTCACGACCGTTCCTTTGCTTCTCTTCTCGCTCTTATTTGCGTATGTTAGCCACCATATAAGCTTAGTGCTTGCTGCTACTCCACCTTACCCCTTCCTAACCATAAGCTTAAATAGTCTTGATCACGCGGGTTTTGAGATTGCTGAGCCCTCGTGACTTACCAGATACTATCACAACAGTTGCAGGTGCCGATGATACCAGTGCAGATGATGCAACCAAGCTCAGATGGGAGCTCAATGCAGATCTTGGTCGTTGCTATGTTTCGTTTCACATTGATTAGTAGTGGAGCCTAGTTGGGACGATCGGGGATCTAGCAGTTGGGTTATCTTCTTTTCTTTTGGTTTTGTCCGTAGTCGGACTATGTGTGTACTCTGAATGATGTATGATTTTATTTATGTTCATTGTGTGAAGTGGCGATTGTAAGGCAACTCTTTATCCCAGTCTTGTTCATTACATGGGATTGTGTGAAGATGACCCTTCTTGCGACAAAACCACAATGCGGTTATGCCTCTAAGTCGTGCTCCGACACGTGGGAGATATAGCCGCATCGTGGGTGTGACAATTTGTATCTTTTACTATTTCTAAGGCCCCCTCGTAGATAGGATCAATCGACTGTTCGAAAGCCACCTAATTTTTTACTATTAAGAGGTAAAACTAGTTCATGCACTCGAATCTAGTACGACTTGGTTCAAACAAGGAAGAAAGGGGGTGGGGTGGGGGAAGATTTGTTACCTGAATCTAGGACTTGGTCAAAAGAGGAAATAATGGGGGCGAAAAGTAGCAGAGACTAGCTATCCAACTAGTCTCTTGTCTAGTAGGGAAATAAAGGGAAACACAGTAAAAACTCAATATAACCCTCATCTATTGGTTGAAAAAGGAAAGAAAGTGGGGACTGGGGGACAAGTCATTAGAGTATGTCCAACACAAGATTTGCTAGCCTCACATAGTATAAGGTGGCTATACCGAACAAAAATGGGACCAACCCAGATATCCTATTCTGAAGTTTGTTTCCCCGAGCCCCTCTTATGTAATGTCACTGGTAAAATGTAGTAGTCGCACTGTTAAAAGTAAGGACACGTTAAACCAATGTTGTTTTTAATGTAATGCCTCCAGTAATATGAATCAATGGCATTGTTTTTCATGTCCTGCTAAATTTCCCATTAAGATAAGTTGCTTCTTTTCGTTAGAAATGCAACTGTCCTGGGTCGACTACTCTCCCGTGCCCAAATACCAACTCTGTAGCAACTGTTAATGTAATGTTGCTGGTAAAATGAAGCAATGGCACCATTATAGTAATGTCGTATTTAATGGTTATCATAGTTAATCCTCATGCCCACACTAATATCTAGCAATGTTGCTGCATTAGAAATTGCTATTGTCCTTGTAGGATTGCCATTCAGATATGGAACATGCTTCTTTTCATTTGATGTATGTTTCATCACTTGTTAGTCACCCTCCTTTCCACCTTTTTGTGCAAACAGAGATATACATTTCACGCTTGATCTTAGTTGAACTGCACAAATGATATCCAAATTATAGTTGAACATTGCACGAGCTTCCCAACCAACGTTGATCTTGCTCAATTTTATTGCAACTAACAAAGAAGAAGCTCTGTGGGTTTCATTTTCTGATGGAAATGGAACCGGGGCAGGAGCCCTTTTCTTAAAAAAAATGAAGAAGAAGCTGCTAGCTCATGGGACATTGCTTCGTTTTAGGTGAACTACATAAAAAGGTCCCATGAATTGAATAATCCATGTTGGTGACTGGTGTCATCCCTTCTACGATGGCGTTGACTGGAGATATGGTTTCCATCATGAGGTATGTTCCTTTTTGGTCCGACCGTTTGCCAAAGATCCTGCACATGTTGAGTCTACTCTTGTGCTACTGTTTGGGCACTGCCATGATAAAGCAATAATGTTATTATTTTGCACCTTAATCTAGTGGCACTATTAATTTGAGGCATTGTTTTGGCACCGCTAGTGCCACTGATTTTTTTATATATCGAAAGAGGGGGTTTCCTCCGATTTCATTAAAGAAACCCAACCATAGGGAACCATTATCCGACAACATCTCAGTGTAAACGGGCAGTTATGCAACTACTACTAGAATAGACTAAGTACTAGCAGGAGATAAGTTCGCCACATAAGCATGGCAAGTAGGGGGACGCAGTACCAGCTCGACCAACTTTGGATTACAACCCAAATGCTACCACAGAAACATCAGGGGGGAAGATAGGGACTGGAAGAGCCAGCTTCAGCAGCCCAGTCTAAGCACCCCTGACTTCCATCCTTGTGACGCACGGTACACCTCGTTTGCCACCTACTCGACCCTAGTGCCAATGATAAAATTAAGTAATAATACAGTTAAAATAGAGCGAGTGTCCTCTCTATCACTTCATTTCCAATGTAGATAAAGAAAGTGCTTCTCTTTGTTAGTATATGTTTCATCAACTAGTCCCATTGTTAATGTTTAAGCGTTTCTGCAAACTGGGGTGCTTAATTTTAGTTGATCTGCACAAAAATAGAGGTTGGAATGTCTCAAGGCCCCTCCTTGTACTATCGATGTACACTGATGTTCATCACTGCCAGAAGGTGTATCAGGGAGAACTGGGTTGATGGAACTGCACAAATGTACGGATGGAACCGGCATATATGCAGAGTGCGAGGTGTGCCAAGTAAAAATTACCGACACCAACCATGCTCCATGCACACATTGGCATCCACCACCACTAGTGGGATGTGTGGCGCTCTCTGTGGATGGTTCTTTCTCGGCAGCAAATCCTCTAACCAAATACTAGTAGCTTATATTGGCAGTTTTCTAGCGAGTACTCTTTTCTGAAAGAAGCACCAATCTATTTTTCTTTATTTGTACACAGTGTCACAACTTTGACCCAAAGGTCCAGAGCTATTTTAGGGTGATTGGTGTAGTACTCGAAGACTGATTGTAAGCATGATTTTCATTAGCCGTCACACTGATTGTAAGCATGAGCAGATGGAATTTTAGGTTAGTGTGAAGCTTACCTTAAACCCTACCGCTGCCGTTGAAACGAGGCGAGCATCGAGGGAACCATGGAGAATGGCAGGGAAGCGACGTCGCGCCATCCGTCCTCCTCTTGTGGTGGGAGAACGAATACTCTTGTGGCTCTGGCTGGCTCTACACCCTCATGAACGGCACACCGTACTCGATCGATTCGTTATCCTATGGATTGTCGACCTTTGACCTGTACGCCTACCACCTCCGGCTGACTTTCGCCTCAGGCGAAACTGTCAGCTCCATCGCCCAGAGGAGATACTCGATGAACTCGAAGACTGTAGCATGACTGCCGCCGAGGAGTATATCGCCGCCCGCATCACCGTTGTCTCACTCTTCCGTATACATTGCCACATGGCCCTCACCATCCTTGAAATCTCCCACTCATTGTCAATCCAAGTAAGGATCTCCTTCAACCTGGCTAACTTTGCTTGGTCGCCGCCGGCGATCTTCCCAATTCGCTGCTGCATCCTCTCCATATATGTCCTTATGAGAGGTCTGGTGCTAGCTTTGGAAGATGGGAGGAGAGACAATGGTCTTGCAATAGAGAAGAGGGAGAGGCAGGACGGTGGTTTTGCAATGGAGAAGATGGAGAGGAGAGGGGTGGTTTTGTAATGGAGAAGAGGGAGAGGCGAGATGGTGGTTTGGGAACGGAGATGATGGAGAGGAGAGGAGGTGGTTTTGAATGGAGAAGAGGGAGAGGAGCATGCAGCAACGATTTAGGATTGGACAAGAGGGTCGGCGCGCTGTGACTGGATCAAAATCAAAATCAATTTACCCTTCAATTAAGAAAGCGACCCCACATTAACTAGTCTCCCTTTTATTCTGGGTCATAATTGACCATGATTTTCACAAATAAAATATGTGTTATACGTTGCAAAAATAATATAATTTGAAAGTACATTCAGATATGAACCAAACGATACAATTTTTGGTGACATGGATTCACATTTGGCTTGTCAAATACAGTATGTGGTCAAACTTTGACCCAAAATATGCAAAACAAAAAATACTTCCAAGACTAGCGCCGCTCCTCTCCTCTTAAACCACCGCCGCTCCTCTCCTGTTCCAATCTAAATCCAGCGCCACTCCTCTCCTCTTCCATTTCAAAACCACCGCCCCACCTCTCTTGTTCCAATCCAAAACCAGCGCCACTCCTCTCCCGTTCTAATCCAAAACCAGTGCCTCTCCTCTCATGTTCCATTCGAAAACCACCACTGGCGAGTGAAGGTGATATAGAGAAGTAGATCGATGGAGGAGTACAACAGATACGTGAGGATCGCAGAAGGCGACCTTGTGAAGCTAGCTAGGATGTTGGAGATACAATCTTGGTTTGACAACAAGGACCAACTAGCGGCAATGGCGACATCCATGGCCAAATATCTGCAACAAAATGAAAAGGCGGCGATACTCCATAAGAGAGACGCACCAGAGTACATAGAGCTGCTCCTCTGGGCCATGGAGCAGACAGATTCACCGAATCCGATCGTGAGGCAACGGTGGTGGGAGTATCATCCCATATGGAGCATCCACCAGAGATTGAAGGATCGAGCATCTATAGGGTGCCGTGCCAGAGCGATCCAATGGAGACTTTGTCGACCAAACCCAACTGCAAGAGGAGAAAAGAAATTGGCCCGACGACGCTCCCCCGCCATCCTCTCTCTCACCGTTCACATCGTCTCACGGGGCGGCTGTTTGCCGTTGAGGAATAGGAGGGGACTGTCCCCCAACCGAATAGTCGGGCAGGTTGTGAATTGTCAGGTGGAGCTTAGGGCTGTCAGTATTTGCATGTTGTGAATTGTGTTTTGTGTTGTGTATTTCGAGAGTACTTTCAGATATGAATGTCTTTTGAATTTCAGATTTGTAGTATTGAGCATATGAAGTGTTTTATAAATTCTAGAGATCTATTTTAGCACTTAAAAAATGTAGTTTCATAGGAGTATAAAAGTACAGACAATGTGATTCTCAGAGAAGAAACTGCAAGTTTTAGTTTTAGATAAGAAACTACAAGTTTCAGATAAGAAACTGTAAGTTTCAAAGGCAGAGCATTTATATTAACATGCCCTTTTCAAACAGGGATAACATCATGTTGGAAGTTTTATTCATGGTCGAAAATGAAACTACCAGCCAGTTAACATCATGTTGATCAACATTCATGCATAGCACATCTTCATATGATGCACAGTCAAAAAGATATGCTATTTTCAAAATGCCTACACAATGTCGAGTGTGCGAAAAACAGAGAAAACGAGGGACGAAGTTTTGGAAAGTGTTGGACGTGGTGTGCGCAGATGACAATGGGGACCCACATGTCAATAACGGTAGAGGCAAAAAATTTGGAGATATTTTCCCTGCATCAGGTGGAATCAAACCCGGGCGGAACAGCGGTCGGGTAGTGTCACTTGGCCACTGGGCTAGTAAGTAGTTTCGGTAGAAATAAGGCACTGTTTTAGGTGGTTTGTTCTCATCCTGTGCCTCTGTGCGCTCGACGCGGCGCCGCTGTCTTCCGTTGTGAACATGAACAAATGAGAGGAATCTGGAGAGGACAATATGTGGAGAGGCGGACAGTCGGGGCCCACCAGGTCTATGGATGTACGCAAGCAAGTGCCTCATTAAAAAATACTTCCTCCTAATGCTATACTGACGTTGCGGCCCTTTGTCAACATAGTTACATATTTTTAGGTGTGTAAACGTAGTTACTAAAGGAGATAAATTTACAACGAAGTCGGGGAGCTGGCAGGTATCATTTATTATTAGTGGGCCAGCAAGTATGAGCTTGGTTGTGGGCTGCCCCGTCTAGGCTTTCTTTTTTAACATGTGTCGCCCATGACATGCTGGTTTGTATTTCCTTGAGAGCCGTCATGTATCGACTGGCCTATGGACCTCCCATCTGAGGTTTTAGTTTTCATGAAACATCGGCAACCCAACTTATGTAATATTTTGAAGAAAACGCAGAGGTCTGTTCTATTTTTCTATATAAGAATAGGAACGTCATGTCGAACTTATGTTTCCCTTCTAACTATATTGTATATATTTAAATTATTTTATATGTTATTATATATTATTGTTATTATCATCCTATATTTAACAGATACTTACATATATAAGAAAACAATATCCCACATCTTATTAACTTATAAAATAATTTCTTAACAATAAAATCCTAGTGATTGTGTACAAAAGCTTGGTAAGATTTAAGGACCAATTTAATAATAAATCACTTATTATTTAAATATATTTGTAACAATATGCTCAACCCCTGTTTATTTTTTGATAACACTGCTGCGCCCAACCCAACATTATAATTAGAACCAGCCCAGCAAAATCGTGTATTTTGAGAAAGTGCAAATGGCCTGTAATTTTTTAGGAAAAAAATAAATGGGCCGCATGGACGCTACATTATTTGTTCAGCCAGCCCAGCAAAATTGTGTATTTCGAGAAAGTGAAAATGAGCTGTAGTTTTAAAAAAATGGGCCGCATGGACGCTACTTTATTTGTTCACCCAGCCCAGCAAATGGACTGTAATTTCTGAAAAAATGGGTTGAATATGTGCCACATGTTTGGAGGCTGAAATGTTGGCCAATAGGTCGAAGCCAGCGCAAGTCGTTGTCAACTAAGTCAACAAATGATTCTGACATCATTAGCCGTTGGATTTATATCCAACGACCGGCATCCATCTTCAATCTCTCATCTTCTTCCTCCAGTGCCACCGGGACCAACTGCTCCTGCCTCCTCTTGCCAGCAGCTCTGCTTAGCACGCTTCACTGTGAAGCGCTACCCCACCGCAGGCCATCCCTCCACCCCTTCACACCTCTTGTTCTTCTCCACCGACTACCGAACCACACCGCACTAGAACCAGTTAACCCTCGTACACCTCTCCGTCTATGAATACACTCCCACATCTTCCCATCTCCGGGTCAAAGCTGTTCGGGGCCTCGCCCTTGTCCACCACCTTGGATGCGCTCGATGCGGCGTGGTCAACACACACAAAAAATGAATACTCCCCCTGCTAGGTGGGACCCACCATAGTGGGGGGCTGACTTGTGGGCCTACTAAGTTGACGGGGATGGAGGGCTTTGTCAACTTAGTCAATATGAACGATTCTAGCTCCAATGAACGTACGATCTCCATCCAATGGCCGTAGTGCTTCTTCAACCTATGGTCTTCTTGCTCCAGCCGCCCAAACTAGCGTCGGTCGTGTCGCGTGCTCCTACCTCCCGTGGCCGGCTGTGCTACCACGGAGGTCTCGTCGCCCCCTACTACTCCCACCGCTGGCCAGGCCATCCCTCTGCTCACCCACACCCCCTGTTATTCCGTGGCAATGGCAGCCTCACACCGCAGCCGAACCAGTCAACCCTCGTACTCCTCTGCGCGTGGGCATCCACTGTCGCGTCTTCCCCGGCTCTGTGTCGTCCCCTTCCTCGTCATCGTCTACCACCTTGGTGCTCTCAGCGCACCGTGGTAAATGTGGTCATGGAACGACTTCCATCGGAAGAGTATTGTACGTGGAGAGTGTTGGTGTCAAAATCGGCGGATCTCGGGTAGGGGGTCCCGAACTGTGCGTCTAAGGCTGATGGTAACAGGAGGCTGGGGTCATGATGTTTACCCAGGTTCAGGCCCTCTCGATGGAGGTAATACCCTACTTCCAGCTTGATTGATCTTGATGATAAGAGTATTACAAGAGTTGATCTACCACGAGATCATAGAGGCTAAACCCTAGAAGCTAGCCTATGATTATGATTGTTGTTCCTGTCCTACGGACTAAACCCTCCGGTTTATATAGACACCAGAGGGGGCTAGGGTTACACAGAGTCAGTTACAAAGAAGGAGATCTAACATCCGAATCGCCAAGCTTGCCTTCCACGCAAAGGAGAGTCCCATCTGGACATGGGACGAAGTCTTCAATCTTGTATCTTCATAGTCCAACAATCCGGCCAAAGTATATAGTCCGGCTGTCCGGATACCCCCTAATCCAGGACTCCCTTAGTAGCCCCTGAACCAGGCTTCAATGATGATGAGTCCGGCATGCAGATTTGTCTTCGACATTGCAAGGTGGGTTCCATCTCCGAATACTCCAAAGTAAATTTCGAACACAAGGATCATGTTCGGCTCTGAAAAACAAATTTCACACACCACCATAGAGAGAACAATAATCCACAAATCCAATTTGCTGACAACTTTTCACAGCGTGCCTTCACGCCATGGCTCGGTTTTATTACGAACCGTTTTTCCCAGCCTGCCACTACATGTATTGCAAGGCGGTTTTATTGGCATGTCTTGTCGAAGCAGAGATCGTGTCCCCCTTATCGCGGGATTCTCATCAATACGGGTGTGGGTAACCCAACTATGCCTGTTGGTATGACTCCTTGTTTTTAGGCAAGTCCCAAACGGTCACGCCGAGGACGCTTGATATTCTCCCCCTTTATAGAGGGCCTGAGACCTGTCCCTTTCTTCCCACACTTGCTTTTTTCCACACCTCGAGTTCCAACACCCAAATCTCGAGCTTAAGAACTTCGGATCTTCAATCATGTCCGGATCCAACCTTCAAGGCCGGTGGATGGCCTCCTCTGTCACAGAGGAGGACATTGCAAAGCTTAGGGAGGCTAGGTACCTGACCACCGACATCAAGCACAGGCTTCTTGCTCCAGGCCAGGTCATCCCCACTCCCGAACCCAACGAGAGCGTTGTATTAGTTTCTCACTTCCTCCGAGGCTTAGGCTTTAGTCTTGATCCCTTCGTGAGAGGGCTCATGTTCTATTACGGGCTAGATTTTCACGATCTAGCTCTGGATTCCATCCATCACATCTTATTGTTTATCGTCGTGTGCGAAGCCTTCCTCCACATCACCCCACACTTTGGCTTATGCCTCAAGACCTTCAATGTAAAGCCGAAGGTGATCTAGGGGCGACACGCGGAGTGCGGAGGCGCTGTAATAAGCAAAAACGCCGATGCCCCATGTCCAGAGGGTTCCTTCCCAGAGGTGTCAGATTTATGGCAACGGAGGTGGTTCTACATCACAGCTCCCCGAGGCACAAAGTGGGCGGCTGCCCCCGCCTTCCGCTCGGGCCCTTCGCCTCAACTGGCATCGTGGGCCAACGTGGGACTGGACTGGGGGCCTGCTAATGATGTACCGACATTGCAGAGCCGTATTCGGGAGCTTCTTGAGAGGGACATCAGCCTCGTCGGAACAATTCAGGTAATGCTAGTTCGGCGGGCCCTGCCGTGTAAACGTCGACATCTTCGGATGTGGGAGTTCAACCCAGAAGGACCACGAACTATTGAGCACTTCTTCGGCATGACGCTCGAAGGGATGTATAGGTTATTCTTCGGACCACGAATAAAGTGTCCGGATACCATCGAGGATGCGGTCCTGAGCTGCAATCGCCCAGATACCCAAGTAACTAACCCTGTAACCGAACACTTTGTTTATATTTATCACAACATTATTCTGAAAACTGTCCGCGGCTAGGATTGGCTCAGTAAGGCGGAGAGGATCGGGTGTCCGGACCCACTTCCCGAAGGCTCGCCAAATCCTGTGATAGCCAGGATGCTTAGACGTGTGCTAAGTCAAGTGCCATCAGGGAAAGATGAAGGGGAGAGTAGAGAAGCCGAGAATGAGCTTCACACATTGTACATCGAAACCGGGGGGACTAATGTCTCCACAAAGGAGGATAATCGGGGAGGTGAATCTAAGGTTCCCTCCCCCCGCGGGAAGAAAAGGGCTGCCTCCAACGATAAGGAAGCAAAGGCGTCCAAGCTAGGGAAGAAGCCGTCGCCAGGGAGCCCCGCCCTAGAGGGCGTCCTCACCACACCATGCCCTTAAACGGCCCAGCCCTCCACCGAGCTGTAAGTTAATTGTAATTAAAAGATATTGCTTTTTCTTCCAAGAACAATAACCAGGATCTATCTTTTGCTGTCCGGCTAGTAGCTCTTCTCGACAGAGTTCATCTTCAGGGATGTTCTTCCGGAGATGATGGAGAGTGAAACCCCACCTACCTCTCCGCCCCATGGGGCGGGCGACTCCGAGGTGTCGGCACAGAGGATTCTAGATCCATCAAGGCCGGAAGCTAACACTTTGGCCACCTGGAGACCGGAGCGTTCGGCTCCCATGGAGGGCAATAGGAAGGGTCCGGGACAGTCCGGCGCCTCGCCGGACACACTGACAGGCCTTCTGGAGCAAGCTGCTCTCTCTGAGGATCACCGTACGTTAATGGGTACGGTGTTTGAGAAGATTTTGTCCGCCACAAGTGGATTGAATGAAGCTTTTAGCAGCCTGCTTAAAGGCTTTGAGGTACGCAACGAAACACGTACTTTTTCGATTGTACCGCACACGGTAGGTGTGCTCCGTATAGATAGTAGCCCCTGAGACTCTAGTTGCTAGCCCTTAGCCGGCAAACGGAGGATCACACTCCCACATAATGATCGCACTGTATTTATGCGCAGGTGGCTAAGGGTCCGGCGGTAGACCGGACTGCTGAATTCGCCGAACTGAGGCGACAAATTGATGTGGTGGATACCGACATCACGCTTGTAAACAAGCGGCTTGATGAGTCACAGAGTATGTGCTCTTTTTCCTCATTTATTAGTAAATATTAAGAGGAGCATAATGCTAATTTGATATGTTGTGGCTGCAGGTGGAGCTGCTTCCGTGGAGGCCCTGAGGACGGAACTTGCATTAGCCAAGGAACAAGCCAGGGCTAGCAATGCGGCTGCCCTAAAGGTGGCCGAAGATTTAAGAGCCGAACAGGCTGCTCATCGCCGAAGCGAAGATAAAATAGCCAAGATGGTTGTGGAGCTGAAAGACGCCGCCTGCCGGTATGAGCTCGTTGAAAAGGAGAATCAGGCACAATCGGCTGACCTGAAGAAGGCCCTGGATGCGGCCAAGGAAATGCGCTCTGAAATTAGAGCTGCACGGGAGGAGCTTCAACAAGCCGAAAACATCATGGCTGGAAGCCCCTATTTGTTGCGGATGAAGTTCGGAGATCCAAAATACGCTCCTATGGATCAGTCTTGGAGCATCGTAAATGCTTATGCGGATCTGGCAAAAAGTACGGCTGATGCGACCATGTTCTTCAAGGATAAAAAAGATAATGAATTAGAAAGGATGTTCTGGTCGCAATTCAGTGCCCCAACGCGCCCGCTGCCATTGAGTGAGAGGATGGCCGCTATGGCCGAGCTCCATAGGTTGTCCGGTCTTGCAATGAGGTCTGTCATAGATCATCTTGGCCGAAGGGACCAAGGCCGGACAGTTATTTTGGTTTAGTGCAACAATTCCTTGGTGATGTGTCGCGGATCGATGCCGTGAAGAGGTTGGCGTGCATAGAGGGTGCACAAATGGCTCTTGCCCGTGTTAAAACATATTGGGCAGATATGGAGGCCACTTGCATTGCAATCCATAGTCCGGCAGGAAGCCAGGACCCAGCCGAGCACTATTTTGAGCAGGTCATAGAAGGTGCCCGTTTAATAGAGCTCAGTGCTCAAAGAGTGTCATGTTCGAGTGACAAGTCTTTCAATTGTAAAAACAATTCTATTTTAATTATAAAGGTTGTGTTTATACTTTTGCCTGAAAGTATTATAGTGCCTCCTGTGCGGTCGTTTATGTATGTATATAACCTGAAAGTTAGCAGCCGTTGGCTTCAGCCCCACGCATATAATGCGGGGGTGTTCACGAAAATGTGCGTAATCACACTTGATCCAACGTCTTGGTCCATTAAGGAGGTGATCGCACGTCGAACAAGGCAACCGGACTATATAGCTTTAACACTTTCACTTAGCCATAGGAGTTTGACGGTAGGGCTACTATGTAGCCCCTGGTACTTCCGCGTGCATCCGGACACGGGCGCGTATGTACATGACCGGGAAACGGTCCTTCATTAATGCGGAGGAATCCCGAAGATTCTGATGAGTCCTTGAGTGGTTGACCAGTCTCTCGCTGTATCATGATAGTCAGTTTTCAGCTTTCTCTACTGAGGTGCTCATCCGGAATAACCAGGGCACAATCGCAGTAGTTCTCCTTTAGCCGCCTTAGCCGATAAAAAGGAACGTAAGGCAGCAAACCCAGGAGCCGGGCAAACCCAACATTTAACCAAAGACATGATTCGGAGCCGATGCATATAAGGCCAAACTCGCGATGTTGAACACTCCCGAAGGTACTCGGACTTTGTAAGATATACTGGGCTAATTGATGCCCTTGATAATGAACCCTGTGTTTCCAGGTACATGCATTAATCTTTCGTGGCGAAATGCCAATAACGCCAGTATCCCTCATGGGCGTATTAAATACCCATGGGATGTCAAGCAACAAGAGACATTAAAGAAGGTTTACACAGGGGCTTAATCTAAAGAGAAACCTTTGAGCGGGCCCCTGCTGCACGTCTGCGCCTTTGTCTCCGTTGTGCCATATCCTGGAAGGGTGTCGCACGATTGGTGTCTGTAAAAAAGGAAAACTCATGTAAAAGAGTCTAATGTAATCGTGCGAGAAGTTGGTTATTCTCAATGAATAATGAAAATGTAGTATATAGTTGTATTAATAAAGTCAAGCCGAACTATGGCTTTGTTACATATTTGTAGCCCCTAGCACCACCCGTGGGGGAATATCTATGAGCCCCAGCTCAGGTTTATCTTGGTTGTTACCATCGGTGGTGCGCCGGACTCGCCTAACCGTGTCCGTGGTCTTGACGACCGATCATCTATTCTGGTAGGAGGGGCCGCTTAGTGTTCGGCTGCTAGAGCCGCCATGTATTCTTCCGCACGTAAGGAACGCTCTGTGTTTCCACTAACCGTGATGACGACACATGGATCGGGCATCCTGAGTTTGGGGTAGGTGTAGTGCGGTACTGCGTTGAAGCGAGTGAAGACTTTTCTGCCGAGCAGTGCGTGATAGCCGCTTCGGAAGGGAGCGATGTCGAAGAGTAGTTCTTCGCTTCTGAAGATGTCGGGAGAATCGAATGTAACCTCTAATATGAGGGAGCCCGTGCAGCAGGCCTCAACGCCTGGTATTACTCCTTTAAACATAGTGTTACTTTGGCTTATTCTTGACGGGTCTATCCCCATCTTGCGGGCAATGTCCTGATATATCAGATTGAGACTACTGCTGATGTCCATAAGGACTCGAGTGAGATGGTATCCATCAATTATTGGGTCAAGAACTAAGGCAGCCGATCCATCATGCCGGATACTAGTCGGATGATCCCTGCGATCGAAGGTGATCGGACAGGCCGACCAGGGGTTGAATTTGGGGGCGACGGGCTCTACAGCATATACGTCTCTGACTGCGCGTTTGCGCCTTCTCTTCGGTATGTGTGTCGCGTAGATCATGTTCACTGTTTTGACCTCTGCTGCGAATTTTTTCTATCCCCCAGTGTTCGGCTGCGAGGCTCATCCTCGTCTTCGCTTGGTGTCTCCCTTCCCTTGTGTTTAGCGTTTAGCTTGCTGGCCTGCTTGAAGACCCAGCATTCTCTGTGAGTGTGGTTCGCAGGTTTTTCGGGGGTGCCATGAATTTGGCATAATCTGTCCAGGACCTTGTTCAGGCTGGACGGTCCATCTTTGCTGCCCTTAAATGCCAATAACGCCAGTATCCCTCGAGAGTCCCTAAATGTCACGCCCAATATGCGATACTATCCTAAAGAGACTCGAAGGTCCCAGCAAGGATAGAACCGCATATTGAAACGCTTTTGCAAGGTGGATATCATTACATCAACATTACATAATAGATGGGGATACATACAAAAGGCATACAATGCCACACGAATACAACATCACCATACATAAGAGCATCATCTGACTACGGATGAAACACAAACAGGAACTCAAACGACATCCACCCTGCTAGCCCAGGCTGCCGACCTGGAACCTATCCCCTGATCGAGGAAGAAGCAGAAGAAGAACTCCAAACAAGCGAACATCGCTCTCGCGTCATGATCATCGCATAACCTGTACCTGCAACTGTTGTTGTAGTAATCTGTGAGCCACGAGGACTCAGCAATCCCATTACCATGGGTATCAAGACTAGCAAAGCTTAAAGGGAAAGGAAGGGGTAAAGTGGTGAGGCTGCAGCAGCGACTAAGCATATATGGTGGCTAACATACGCAAATAAGAGCGAGAAGAGAGCAAGCGGAACGGTCGTGAAACTAGCAATGATCAAGAAGTGATCCTGAACTCCTACTTACGTCAAACATAACCCAAAGACCATGTTCACTTCCCGGACTCCGTCGATAAGAGTCCATCATGGCTACACACACGATTGATGCGTTTTAATTCGGATCTGGTGTCAAGTTATCTACAACCGGAAATTAACAAATTCCCATCTGCCTATAACCACAGGCACAGCTTCCGAAAGTTTACACCCTGCAGGGGTGTCCCAACTTAGCCCATGATAAGCTCTCGCGATCAACGAAGGATATACCTTCTCCCAGGAAGACCCGATCAGACTCGGAATCCCGGTTTACAAGACATTTCGACAACGGTAAAACAAGACCAGCAAAGTCGCCCGATGCGCCGACAATCCCGATAGGAGCTGCACATATCTCGTTCTCAGGGCAACACCGGATGAGACATCCTACGAGTAAAACCAGACCTCGAGTTTCCCCGAGGGGGCCCCGCAGTCTACTCGGTTCGGACCAACACTTAGACAAGCATTGGCCCGGGGGGGCTAAAATAAAGATGACCCTCGAGAGAGCGACTCCCAAGGGAAAACTAGGTGGTGGTGAGGCAAATGGTAAAACCAATGTTGGGCCTTGCTGGAGGAGTTTTATTCAAAGCGAACTGTCAAGGTGGTCCCATAAATCACCCAACCGCGTAAGGAACGCAAAATCCGGGAACATAACACTGGTATGACGGAAACTAGGGCGGCAAGAGTGG
Source organism: Triticum aestivum (assembly GCF_018294505.1). Classification (NCBI taxonomy): domain Eukaryota; kingdom Viridiplantae; phylum Streptophyta; class Magnoliopsida; order Poales; family Poaceae; genus Triticum; species Triticum aestivum. The sequence continues at coordinate 624,036,925 of NC_057801.1, forward strand.
AACAAAGCACCAGGCATAAGGCCGAGTCTTCCACCCTTTACCAAGTATATAGATGCATTAATAATATAAGAGATGTTGTGATATCCCAACCAGAATCCTGTCCACCATGGAGAGACCTTCAACTTCACCTGCAACTAGCAACGCTATAAGAGGGCTGAGCAAAGCGGTAACATAGCCAAGCAACGGTTTGCTAGGAAGGGTGTCAAAGGTTAGAGGTTCATGGCAATTTGGGAGGCTTGAAGAGCAACAGATAGGTAACGCATCATAGCGATAGAACGAAGCAACTAGCATAGCAATGATAGTAGTGAGATCCAGGGTAGCGGTCATCTTTCCTGAAATCCTGCTAGGAAGAAGAACGAGTCCATGAGGAAGACGAGCTGATGAAGCCGAACCAAGCGTAGATGAACGAATCCTCACGATCGCAACGAAACAAGAACTATCGAGAAGAAGCGCACAACAAGGTAAACACACCACACAAGAACAAGGCATGATGCACAACAAGCATGATGCATGACAAAGCTACATGAAGCTACTCATGGCAAGAGATGATGCAAACAAGAGCAACACATCAAAGCAAGTTTAAATGAGGCCGGGAACAACATATAACAATTCCGGTAAGCCCTCATATGCAAATTTCGAAGTTGGTCCAGATCTGAATAAATCTTATGTTCAAGTTGTTAAACAGCAAGTTAAAGTGCATCAATATGATCCACACGAGATTCTAGTCAAGTTACATATAAAGTTCATTTAATTCGGAGCTACGGCCTAGAAGATATGAGCAAAACAAGTTAAACATGACATTGATGCAAAATACACCCAAACATCAAGAAAACACGTCAAAACAAGGATGCAACATGATAATATGGAACTACATGCAAAATCAAGCAAATATCATAAAGAGCACACTCAAAACGGAGCAACGGTGCAACACATACACTATACAAGTCATAACAACAATCTGTCGAAAACAGCAACTAGGCATCTTGCAAGCACCAAAACAACATGCTAAAGTACCACAATATGAAAACAAAAGGCGTGAACATGATGTACAGGTAAAGCATAACAAAACATGAACACTGAGCTATCTCCAGAAATCACTAGAACATGCTCAAACACACATGGCAAGATTGCAAATAATATCAGTTTTAGACTTTACAGAAATAACATCAGCTTGCAATGTTTATAGCTATCAATCAACATGTTACAGGAACTTATCATTGCAAACAAAGGCATGGCATGACACTACTAATTGCATAGAACAAAAGTCCCTTACTGACCATGAACCAAAAAGGATCAGAAGATATGATGGCACCCATGTAAACATAGCAAGTTATAATACAGATTCATACATGGCAGGAACAACAATAAGTAGGCATGTTGGTGAGCTTGTACCACTCACCACAGAGCAATAAATGGCATGGCAAGGCAACCAACAGTAAGAATACATGTTTATGAAGCTAAGCATGGCAAGAGCAAGTTCATAGGGTGCATGGAACACTAACAATAATCATGGCAACAACGGAACTTAATGTGAACAGGCTGCCAGCAACATTATTTAGCAACTTTGGAGCAAGATAACAACAAGCTACAGCAGGACATAAATGCAACCAGGGGCATGGATGGATAGAGCATGACATGTATAACAAAACACCCTTAGTGAACATCTCCAGATTATGCATAGAATGACTTGTAGCAGCAGGTTTACATAGAATCACGAAATAACAGATTCAGCCTGGCAAAACAGTAACAGAAAGTACCCTACTAAACAAGCTTGATTCACTCACCACAGGTCACTGCATGACAAGATAATCATAGCATCAGCAATCAGACATGTTTATTAAGCTAACCAAGGCAAGAACAAGTTCATAGCATGCAAGGATCAACTACAACAACATTGGCAAAATTGAATAACATGTAAACAATCTGCCAGGAAACATTTTGTAGCAAAAGTAGAGCACGCAAATGACATGCTAGACTACTCCTTAATTGCAACCAGGGGCATGGATGGATATAGAATAACCATATGTTCAAAACACCCTTATTGAAGTATCTCAAAATATGCATGGATCTCTCTGTATCATCAAGTTTACATGGCATCAAAATAACAGTAGAACAGGGACTAAAATCAGCAACATCACGAAGCCTAGTTTACATGCTTGTGCTAGTCACCACATTGATCACAAAAATACATGTTAAGCACCTCTGTAAAGAAGACATGGCATAGTTCAAAACACATGTAGACATCAACCTCATATGATGCACACATCAAACATGGCAAACATGACAAATGAGCAGGTTCTGTTAACAGACAGCAGACAACATCTAGCACTCTTGCAACGATGATTGAGGCATCAAGATGAGCTCAAATGAACATGATGCAATGGAATGAAATGAAGTACTCGTTGATGCAAACAATTTGACATGTTACAAGCACGAAACGGAGCAGCACACAGTGAGTTATGATGCGATGAACATGGCAACATTATGCAAAATAATTCAGGGACTAAGGAATTTCGGGGTCAACCTCGGGCAGATCTGGATCAGGCACGGAGATCGAGGATGGCCGGAGATGCTCGCCGGAGACAGGGCCGGAGGTGGCCCGGGAGGCACGAGGAGGTGGCCCCGGACCGGATCCGGCCGGATCCGGCCGGCGGCGGGCGCGGGAGGCGCGCGGGGAGGCGCGGGCCGGCTCTCGGCAAGGAGGCGACGGCCGGAGGGAC